>NC_079213.1:103075935-103375935 GCF_029633865.1 Lampris incognitus | reverse complement strand
TGCAAATAAATAGTTACCTGAAATGTCAAATACTGTCAATGGTTGATCGCATTGCTGATCTACTTCCTGGTTCACCTTGCAGGAAGTAGCAGCTATACCTACCATAGGTAGCAGTAACCATCCATAAACTAGGCGGCCAGCACAATAGAGAAGTCATAGATGGACAGTCATGGACACAGTCTGACTGAGACACTTGGGGGGGGGGGGGTTGTTTAAAGGACACCATTGTAAAATTGAGTCCAGCTGTGGTCCCGTGTCTCAAATCAACAAAATGAAGCCCATGAGTGAAATGATTTCATAAGATATGCACGATGGAAAATACTATGAAAATAAGACCCGGGTTGTAGAAAACTGGATATTATCTTTTAAAAAATAGTAACATCGAATCTCAATATTTACTAGCCTATCGCCACTAAAAAGCCAATGTGTTGTCTTAGATCTGCAAAGCTGCCTCAGTTACAGGTTCTTTAGGATGCCTCGGCCGACTGCAACATTAGCAACTACTGAGCGGGAGCAGACGTCGCTGTTCACCACGGACATACATGAAAGACCCAGTGAAGCTGCACTATCGACAGCCAACAAGTAGGCCAGCGAAGTCTGCTTACGACTGGTTGGAGGACTCATATTCAAATCTCCTCTTCCTGTCTCCATCTTTAGAGCGCTGACTCATACCTCCATCACATCCTCCCATCAGCTGTCCACAATATAAATAGTACACGAAAACATCTGCAAAAGCAATTTAGTTCACAGGACTCTAAGGATTGTTCCTTCTTCCTGAGTCTACAGCAGTTTACTTTTCATCAGTTATAATTTACGCTGTTTTTTGTTTGTTTGTTTTTTCTGGATATACCACTTCCCTCCGATTTGAGTCCTGTTTTTAATCAGTTTGTCAAATTCATTCGTGTTCTTTGTTTCTTTGCAGTCCCCTTTGCAGACCCCTGAGGTTCTGTTGATTATCGCACCTATTCAGCTTCTCTTCTGTCTGCGTGTTAGCAAGGTAGATATTAAAACAAATAAACTACTTACCTAAGCTTTACAAATAATTACATTACTTCATGCATTTTCATTCTTTCATTCAGTCTCTTGGCAGGGGAAAGGTTGGCCAGTCCATCATAAGACCCACACACTGGTCATACTAGGGCTATACAATAATTCCATACTATCGGGAAGACATTTGGAGATTTTCATATTTGAAACAGGATTTTATTGTCTAAATGAATGATAATGAGAATCTACCACCTAAATTTTAGATCTGAAATATTTGAGTATTTTTCTTAAATTTAGTTATGGTTTGATGTGTGTGTGTGTGTGTGTGTGTGTGTGTGTGTGTGTGTGTGTATGTATATATATATATATATATATATATATATATATATATATATACACACACACTATATATATATACTATATATATCATTATATAATGTCATTGTTATTATCGTTATTATCCATACTGTTATATATATGCTATACTGAACTGTTATGTAATGAATCTCAGTTGGATTCTGAAACGTGTTATTTTTGCATATTTAAGCAGATGTACATATATATCAGTGCCATGTAAAATTCCCTGTGTCTATCATGATAATAGTTTCCATATTGCCCAGCACTCGTTCATATGTGGGCAGTTTACAGTCTTGCCTTCAACTAAGTAAAAAATAGAAACTAGTCATCAGTCAAACGAATGAAAGTCATTTTGGGGTTGAAAGGAGGGGTTCATGAGGGCCCCAATAATTACAGCAGTCCCCTTAGCTGGGGTTGGGGTGTGTGGACCCCTAACAGGAGAAGTTGTCAACCTCAGTGCCCACTAAAATTAATAAAACTCATCAGAACAGCATTTAATCAATCTATGTGATGAAGAAATAAATGAAGGTGGTAGAGGGGCACGGACCGTGGCTCTGAGGGCCTGGATGGTGTGACTGCGGGGGAAGCCCATGGAGGTGAGGATGGCAATGCTCTCTTCAGGGGGCGAGTTGTCCAGTGGGGTGGCTCCCATGGGGAGGTCGCTGGAGGAGGGAGCAGCGTCCATCATGGAGGGCAGAGTAAGGGGCTCTGCAAAGTCTTAGAGAGAGGAGAGAGCATAAATCAATAATTTCATGTAAAACCCCTTCTTAATGGTGTGAACACCATTAACTGCCAAAGAGGCCCACACATCAGGTTCCTAATACAGCTGTGGCTTGTGACCAAAAAAAGAAAAGGAAAAAAAGAGCAGCTTAAATCTGTTTTCTGGCATATCTAGATTGTATCAAGATTTATTTAAGAAAATCTGGACAGCAAAACAACCACATGAAATGCAATTTTTGCAAACTGGATCTAAACCACATTTGAAGGTGGTCTGAAATGCAATTCCAAACAGATTTCTACAGATGCGTCTCAGTCCGGATGCTCTGGCCGCCCAAATCAGATTTCAACTGTCTTTTACATCACTCATAACAAGACACACAATTACAACGACAAATCCAGAGTGACAGAAGTGGAGCCTGCCATGACTGCAGCACGGAACATCATAATACCAGCCTCCTCCATCACCGAGTTTGTCAGGTGAAACGGAGGAGTTCTGCACCGTGACTTGACAGTGTGATTGTTTGGAGGGCGAGATAATGGATCTCTATCTGTCATGCTTCCCTGTTGGTAAACCGCATCATCAGTGTATGTAGTTACTCATGCCTACGTTGTTACCACAGCTCCAAGAATTACAAGACTTACCCATGCAGACAGGTTGGTGATGTCTGGACACAAATCTGATCTGATCACTTGCAAATAACAGTGTGGACAGTCTGTCTAAAGATCTGATTTGAGAAACAAATCCAAATTGCCTGCAGCCTGAACAAGGCTATAATCCTTCAGCTACTTGGAGCGGTAACGTGGTAATAAGCAGGGTGAAAATGCACACATGTACAGAGAAACACCCGTTTAGAGGGCACTTGGGCATTGTTCAGACTGCCAGCCCAAATCCATTTTCTGCCATATCTAGATTGTATCCAGAATGATTTTAGAAAGTCTGGACAGCAAAAAAACCACATGAAATACAATCTTTGCCAATCAGACTGAAACCACATTTGGAGGTGGTTGAAATGTGATTCCAATCGGATTTCTACAGATGCGTCTCAGTCTGGACGCTCTGGCTGCCCAAATCGGATTTCAAACCGTCTTCTGTGTCACTTGCAACACGACATATGACGACCACGCCAAATCCAGAGTGACCGCCATGACTGCAGCACGGAACATCACAATGCATACCGGCTTCCTCCGCTGAGTTTGTCTGGTGAGACGGAGGAGTTCTGCACCGCGACTTGACAGCACGATTGTTTGGAGGGCGAGATGATGGATCTCTAGCGCTCATGCTTCCCCGTTAGTAAACCATGTCTCCAGCGTACATAGTTACTCACGCCTACGCCGTTACCACAGCAACCCGTGCAGATAGGTTGGTGTAGTCTGGACATACAAATCTGATCCGATCACTTGCAAGTAACAGTGTGGACAGCCTGTCTTAAAGATCTGATCTGAGAAACAAATCTCATTTGCCTGCAGTCTGAACAAGGCCTCACACACCAACTCACCCACACGGAGTGAGAGACAGTAACTGACAATCTCGTAAAAGGATGGACCAATGCAAACACAGAGTAAATGACTCATATTCGCCTGTGGGGGCGCACACACACACACACACACACACACACACACACACACACACACACACACAGACCTGAACTTCAAAAGAAATGAGAGAACAGATTCACACCGTCCACTATGATTATAGTATCATTATAACGACTTCCAAGGTAAAATGTAAAACACGGAGCCAGACAGACAGATACACAGACAGACACGCACATGCATATACATGCATGGATGGATAGATATGAGAAATTCCTTTCCACTGACCCACACACTGTTGTGTGTGTATACAGCCACATGATAAAGCCCACATCACACACAAAGCGACAGCATAGAGTCCCATTTGCAATCAAAACAGATACACTCACATAATAAGACCCCCCCCCCAAAAAAAAATCAGAATATGCACCAAAGCAACAACACAGAACACTTTTGCACCTGGGGGTCCTTTTACTGTGGTCAGAAGGGAAAGATGTAAAGAAAAAGAAAATCGGTCTGTGACGTGCACAGTGACGTGCACATATGCATGTGTAAAGAGATGTGCCAGGTCTTCAGCAGTCAGTGTGATGCGTCTGGAGGGAGGAATTCAAATCACATCCCTCCCTGCCGCGACCGCCGCTCTCAGCAGTGGGAGGAAATGCAGTTCGGACGGTGGTGATTACTTCCTTCAAGGTGAGGGCAGGAGTTTTGTTTTTGAGTCATTATTTCAAATCCAAGTTCAAGTTTTTATTGTTCACCGCGTATATTTCCGAGTGCACAGGCCCAAAATGTGAAAAACACAACGGACACCAACACGACATTTTCAAGCTGAAAATAAACAAGGAGAATCTAATCTGCAGAACTTCAGACCTATTCACCAAATAACATCAGGGAATGAAGAGGTTCAGCTTTAGAGTTCAACTCCACCAAAGGACTTTTAAAACCAAATTTCTCTAAAAATCAATGGTAGTTTTAGGGATAAATACTGTAACGATCATGAATAAGTAGACTCGCTAGCCGCTTGGCTAACGGGTCGGACCTCTTTAGTCAACTTGTTAGCGCAGTCGCTTTTGGTGCGGGTGACCCGGGTTTGCATCCAGAGGTGGAAAAACCCGGTCCAGAAAGTAAAAACCCTAACTGTGTCTTTACTCCACCCATGTACTAAACCATCAGATTGCACTGACTTGTTTCCCAAATCAGCTGATTTAATACATGGATGGAGTAAAGACATGGTTAGAGTTTTTACTTTCTGGACCGGGTTTTTACACCTCTGTTCGCGTCCCAGCTGTGGCGGTTCCCGGCTGCCCCCCTGAATTCGCTACATTGGTGTCAGAAGTGGGACGATGAGATTGTGAGGCCATCAGAAGTGCGCGCACCCAGAAGCGTGAGGGAGCTGGTATGCTGAAGCGCAGGGACGCGATTCCCGAAGGAGGGGGGTAGTGTAACCATCATGAATGTCTAGACTCGCTAGCTGGTTGGCTAACGGGTCGGACCCTTTAGTTGACCGGTTAAAGCAATCGCCTGATCTGGGTTCGCGTCCCGGCTGCGGTGGTTCCCAGTTGCCCCCCTGAACTCGCGACAATATTATGAGTGTGATTGATCAGTCCGGCGATAGTTGAGTTGAATCCCAAAAAAAGTTTGTAAAATCCCTAACAAGTTTAAGTCAATAAGTACCCCCCCCCCCCACTTCCAACAAATGCAGTTGAAGAGCCTGTGAGAATTGGTCCAATGGAGCTTCCAGTACTAGTGATACAGGGAAGCCCCTATTCTACTCATATATTACTCAGGAATAATCACTCCTCATAGTTCAATTACTTTTATTTTACTGGTAACACAGTTATTTCTGTGTAATCAATGGCCTGCTGACCATATTAAAGATAACAGGACATTCATTATTCACCTTACAGTCAGAAAAAATGTTTTTCCGGTTTTTTTAACCCCCCCCCCCCCCGATTGTATCAGGCCAATTACCCCACTCTTCCATGCAATCCCAATCACTGCTCCACCCCCTCTGCCGATCCGGGGACGGCTGCAGACTACCACATGCCAAACCACAAACTTAAAAGGGAAATTTTGATGGTTTTCATCTTTATTGCCGTTAACTGGACCTCAGTAATGTTCACTACAAGACAGCACCATAGGATAACAGGAGGATAAAAGTGTCAACTGGGCATCCAGATGGCATGGCGGTCTATTCTGTTGCCTACCATCACAGGGATCGCCGGTTCAAATCCCCATGTTACCTCTGGCTTGGTCGGGCATCCCTACAGACACAATTGGCCGTGTCTGTGGGTGGGAAGCCAGATGTGGGTATGTGCCCTGGTCGCTGCACTAGCGCCTCCTCTGGTCGGTCGGGGCGCTTGTTCGGGGGAGAGGGGGAACTGGGGGGAATAGCATGATCCTCCCACACGCGATGCCCCCCTGGTGAAACTCCTCACTGTCAGGTGAAAAGAAGCAGCTGGCGATGCCACATGTATCAGAGGAGGCATGTGGTAGTCTACAGCCCTCCCCGGATCGGCAGAGGGGGTGGAGCAGCGACCGGGACGGCTCGGAATTGGGGAGAAAAAGTGGGAAAAATCCACAAAAAAAAAAAAAAAGTCAAGTAAATGCCAGGATAGTGTTAATGTAAAATGTGTGTGTGTGTGTGTGTGTCTGTACACGTCTGCTTGTCCCAGAGCTATGTTCTCATGCATGCGACAGGGCCTGTCTTACCAGGCTCCTCCATGTGGGCTATGATCCAGTTGAAGGCCATCTCGGGGCCCATGTTGCCGGTGTAGTAGACTGCCTTCCGACAGGCCTCCAGCGGGAAGCCCATCTCTGCCAGCTGCATTACTGACGCCTCGTCTATTTCCGGAGCTGGGGATATGAGAAAACCAGCGAGGATAACTAAAACATACACCGGCTGAATCAGCGCCATATGAAAACAACCAAACAGATTCTGAGAGTCCTCTCTGCAGGCCTTGTTAAGTAAAGGGACCAGAGGAAACGCCTTAGGGGGAAGTTTCCTCATCACGGGATGATTTATTAAGGAAAGAAATGAGGCCGTCTCATGAAAACGAGTGCTCTGGAAAATAAGGTTGGGAATAAAACCTGGTGTCTCAGCACTTATAGAGGGAACCCGCAGCACCTGCTGACATAGTACACATGGTCATATTTCAACACTACAACATTTGTCTTTACTACATGACGCCTGAAATAACTTTTTCCGGCCTTGTAAATTTGGATAGATGGGTTGGGAATTTATAGACTTCGATATCGGGTGAGAGGTGGAATACTCACAGTCGATGGAGCTCATGGAGTTATCTGGAAAAGGAGCAGAGAGAAAGACCAGCATGAGGAAGGATTTCAGGTACCAGAGCAGAACTGAGACCAGACCACACCATCAAAACTTCAAAAACCTCATTTACACGAGCCAAAACGAACAAAGAACATATGAACAAAAGTGAAACATGTTCATCTGTGCAAATAATGTTAATAAATAATAAATAAATAATAATAAAATATAATAAATAAACAAGGACAGTAACAAGTTTTCAATTGCACAGCAAAGCAAACTCATGATGTGTTTACAGCATTGACTTACTTCTGCATCAGTGAGAAAATCTTTCATTTTAAACTGATGGGAAACAATGCGTTTTGGGGCGACCTATGATTCGTAATCGATGAGCGAGAAGGGCGACTGAGACGTGATTAATCACTGCTCATGCTCACCGACGGGCGATGGGTGGGCGCTTAACGTGCGACTGATGAAACTTGTCATACCATTTTCACAGAAACAGGAACGCTCGGCCCCTTTGTACTCCTTTCATTACACTGCTCTCACATTTTACAAATTCTGAGTTAGACCAACAGCAGACGGGTCCTAACAACAGTAACTAAAATCTAAATGTGAGACTTGTATTCCACAGCCAACCCTGACCAAAAAAAAAAAAAATTAACAGTGATTTTTCAAACACTCATTCACGTTCGGTAGGATTTTCATAGTTAAAGGAAGTTTTATCTTTTTTTTTCCATTTCTGCTTTTATTGACAGTGACAGACAGGAAAGATGAGGAGAGAGAGAGAGAGAGAGAGAGAGAGAGAGAGAGAGAGAGAGAGAGAGAGAGAGAGAGAGAGAGGGGATGACACGCAACAAAGGTCAGCGGCTGGACCCGAACCGGCAACCATATGACCATGTGACCATGTGGCCATGTGGCCATGTGACCATGTGATCATGTTACATGCGCTCCAACCCTTCGAGGCGCCCCAGAGGCGGTTTATCTTAACATTAAATACTCATGTACCCTGTCTGTTCAACATGTCTGTGGGGAAAACTGCCCACATTTATGTATAACCGTACATATACTAGGGTTGTTGTACTCGAGTATGGACTTGGTCTCAAACAGTGTAGACTTGTGATAATGTTTTTAAGACCGGTCGAGTACAAGACTATATCTTTAAATTAATATCGGACTTCCCCTGAGGAGATCAATAAAGTGCAATTCAATCCAATCTGATTATTGTAAACTGATGTCTCTGAAGCAAAGCGGTTAGGATAATGGATGGATGGATGTCTCTGAAACATTGTAATATTGGAATCTAAAACATTCCGTCCTTGGTGAAAAATAAGAAAGCCTAAATAAATATGACAGTGTAGTGAAATTGGGACTTTTCCTACGATGGTGGACAACTACAGTTATGGTCATGGTGTTTAATTGGACTCTCACTGTTCTGATGTCAGACTTCACATGTGTTTTGGACCCATTGGTTTTGAGTTGCTCTCACCACCTTAAAGACGAGTGGTCATGACAAGATGGCTCATGTAAACCTCGTACAGCAGTTGTGTTCATATCTCGATTTGAGTTTCTAGCACTTCTAGCCACTGCACAATGCAATATCCCAACAACGAATGAAATTTATCTCATCTTATGTTAGTCTAAACCCACTCTAAGAAGTGACTATCCTAAAGTACCTAAACAATGCTGCCAACGAGTTGAAGAACAGGCTCTTTAATGTGAGAGGTGCGGTACGCCGTCTCAATGCTAAAAAAAAAAAGCCACTTAATTTTTGTCATTGTACCTTACAACGAATTGTATTCTTACAATGAAATTTGTTCTCTCCATTTAACCCATCCTACTGTTTAGGAGCAGTGTGCAGCTGAAGCACCCGTGCACCAACTCCAGCTCTTCTTTCCATTGCCTTGCTCAGGGGCACAGACAGGAGTAATAACCTAACATGCATGTCTTTTGATGTTAATTTAGTGTGTCGGGGGGCAGCACGCAGAAGTTCAGTGTTGAAATATTAAAAGAGTACACGCAGACATACATCCACCGACTTCCTCTTTTGTCCACTAAAATCAAAATGGTTTCCTGTCCTGATGACAGCCAAGCTACGCCCCATAAATATGAACTCCGAAGCTCTGAGAGGACCCGTCATCTCTCTGTGTGTTGTATGGCACTGTAATGGCTGCCAGAAGATGTTGTCTTTTCTGGATCCTTCTCAGAGCCCCTTTTTCAGTGGCCCAGTGCAGGGTGGGTGGGTTGGGGTGGTAATGGGGGTTGAGACTACAGAACACTAAGTGTTCTTTGCCTGCTAAAATATTGAGGAGTATTCTGACAACATGATGTGCCTAAACTCCTCAAAAACAAAAAACACAAAAAACACAAAAAAAATAAAACGGAGCAGCTAAACTGGATAGGGCTCTCAGTCGCCCTGAAGAAGAGGATGGGTGAAGAAAAGAGACAGAAGACAAACCGAGGAAGTTAAACACCTTATGCTGATGAGCACCAAATGGCAATCACCACAGCTGATTTTAGGAAGCCGTTGCAGAGGTGCCTTAAGATGGCTGCTATAGAAGCTGGTTCTAAAAAGATGCCGGTTGTGTGGAAATCAATGGATAAAAAAACCCCAACTTTTCCCTGGAAATACAAAGCCAACAGCTGATTTCTCAAAACCTAATTTCACTTCTAATGCGTGTTTAGGCAGAGATTTTGAAAATAATTGTTCTATTAAGAGGGTAGAAAGACTTGAAGATAGGTATGTTTGGGGTGGGCTGCTTTGATTCACAGGTCTCTCTCTGGAGTGATTGACAGGGTGCTCAAGTGTCTGATGCAGATCCCAACTCAGTTCCAACTCATTGCCCACATTTAAATGTTCCAGCTCTGAAATTCGCCAAGATGGCAGCGAACATAAATGTTGACTCATCACTTTTTAAAGTGATTTTAAGTTTTAAGAAGTGATTTAAAAGAAGGCAGTGAGTTTGCTAGCCTAATTTCCTCAGGTAGGGAGTTCCAGAGCTATGGGGCTCTTACAGAAAACGCCCGGTCACCTTTACTAATGAGGCTGGCTGAGGGAACAGTTAAAAGGGACCTGCCTGAGGAGCACAGGCAGCGACCAGGTCCATGGGGTGTGAGCAAATCAGTGATATCTGTAGAAGCGAAGCCATGTAGGGCTTTAAAAGTAATTAGTAAAAGTTTAAAATCAATCCTATACCTAACAGGTAACCAATGAAGCATTGCAAGAATGGGAGTGATGTGTTTATGTCTCTTGGAATTTGTTAACAGTCTGGCAGCTGAGTTTTGGATGAGCTGGAGGCAGGAGATGGACTTTTGACAGCCCTGAATACAGGGAGTTACAATAATCCAGACGTGATGAGATGAATGCATGGATGACTTTTTCAAGGTCCGTTTGAGATGGAAATATTGAACTTTTGCGATGTTCCTAATTTGGAGAAAGCGAGACTGTACTACCTTGGTGATTGTGTGTTAAAACAGAGCTTGGAGTCAAAAAAGACACCCAAATTGCAGGCAGAGTGTTTAATAATGGAGGACAGGTTCCCTAGACCCTTTTCCAGCTCGCCAGTTAGGTTAGGGGGGCCAAGAACTCAGATTTGGACTCACTGAGCCGGAGGAGATTTTGTGATATCCAGCACTTAATATCAGAGAGACAAAGCCATAACACAAGAAAGATCGTGTGTGTCATTACCAGAAAGCAGGACATAAAGCTGGGTGTCGTCCGCATAAAAGGGGAAAATTAATATTATGATGACAGATGATCTGACCCAGGGGGAGCATGTAAATGAAAAATAATAATGGACCAAGAATTGACCCATGGGGGACACCACATGTGAGGGGGGCAGGGGATGAGAATTCTCCCCTTATATATAATGGGAGAGAATATATATATATAAATAAAACAGAAAAAGTTCTGTCAGATAGGTACGATTGGAACCAGGCCATGATGAAATGAAATGAAATTATGAATATTTCTCCCTCTAAACTTGGGTGTCCAGATGAACTGATTCCATTTTTCTGGGTTTCGACACTGGGATTACTGAGCATGCATCAAGACACATTTACTCATCCTCACATGATTTACTACTGACAACAACAGCATTAGAGAACAAACTACATAGAAATGTATCATCACTACCAGTCTTCATCCAAACCAGGCTTATTAGCATCACTTACTATTGCGGGTTTATTTCCCTTGCCTGTGAATCTGTACTACACAGGGCTCTCACCTGATCATTGGAAACCATTAAGTTCAGCCAGACGTTGGAAGTCAAACATTTTTCTATCATCAACTGAGCTCGCCTGACCTGAGAAAATCTATTCAGTGATCTCTCACTGTGAAAACTCATTCAAGGATCTGGCAAAGGATCAGATGTTAGATGGGATTTGTTCAATCGTTTGACTATGTCAAAGATAAGTCTGACACTCTTAAATAGGCTACTGATTACAGCTACTGTGAGAGAACACACATTTGCATTAGTTTACATGAAAGTCTATGCCGGTAGTACTAAATCTCAGCCAGAGAGACTGACACAAGCTTGACAGGCAAATAATTCTGCAAAAACAAACCAATAGATGAGGTTTGGTGTTGTTGAACCAGATTTTAAAAGAAAACATAATTGGAGGAAGTTCTACAAATTCAGATCTTAGGAAACTATGTCCAATTAATAGATTAACAGTGTGGGGCCCTAGGGTGACCACACTTGAAGCGCCCCCCTCCTCTCACTTCACACATAAAAAAGTGAAAATTACTATGGGCATTAAGACCATAAAGTTGCATGAACTTATAACAAAAGTACAGGCTCAACACACATAATTCAGAAAAATGTAAGACCCAACCAAAAAAACCTTGCACCATAGATAGACATGGGCATACAAATGCCATACTAGCCCTTACACTGATGCTCAAATCTGAATGCAACTCACATCCCAATGCAACACGTCATGCTAAATATCATTATTTCCATCATAAATGGCATAACTGGTATGAGTTCTACATGCAAAACCATTATAGAGGATGTCTAAAAAAAATCATCATACCCATATACCAAATCAGGCAAGCTTAATAACGACTGACATAAACAACCATTCCAACAGCTGAATGACCACAGTGCCAAGTGAAGTGATGTGAAGGTACAGGGAATAGCACTGAGACAATGTAACACAATCTTGGAAAGTGAGCGGATGCCTGAGGAGTGGAGAAGAAGCATACTGGTACCGATTTTCAAGAATAAGGGTGATGTGCACAGCTGTAGTAACTACAGAGGTATAAAGTTGATCAGCCACAGTATGAAGATATGGGAAATAGAAGCTAGGTTAAGAGGAGAGGTGATGATTAGCGGGCAGCAGTATGGTTTCATACCATGAAAGAGTACTACAGATGCGACGCTTGCTTTAAGAATGTTGATTGAGAAGGTCAGAAGGAGTTACATAGTGTGTTTGTGGATTTAGAGAAAGCATATGACGGTGCCGAGAGAGGACGTGTGGTATTGTATGAGGAAGTCAGGAGTTGCAGAGAAGTATGTAGGGGGGTGCAGGACTTGTATGAGGGAAGTGTGACAATGGTGAGGTGTGCGGTTGGAATGACAGATGGGTTCAAGGTGGAGGTGGGATTACATCAAGGATTGGCTCTGAGCCCTTTCTTGTTTGCAATGGTAATGGACAGATTTACGGATGAGATCAGGCAGGAGTCTCTGTGGACTATGATGTTGGCGGATGACATTGTGATCTGTAGTGAGAATAGGGAGCAGGTTGAAGAGAGCCTGGAAAGGTGGAGGTATGCACTGGTGAGAAGAGGAATGAAAGTCAGTAGGAGCAAGACGGAATACGTATGCATGAATGAGAGGGAGGATAGCGGAATGGTGAGGATGAAAGTAGAGTTGATGAAGGTGGATGAGTTTAAATACTTGGGGTCAACTGCTCAAAGTAACAGGGATTGCAGAAGAGAGGTGAAGAAGAGAGTGCAGGCAGGGTGGAGTGGATGGAGAAGAGTGTCAGGAGTGATTTGTGACAGAAGGGTACCAGCAAAAGTTAAAGGGAAGGTTTACAAGATGGTAGTGAGACCAGCTATGCTATATGGTTTGGAGACAGTGGCACTGACGAAAAGACAGGAGGTGGCGCTGGAGGTGGCAAAAACGAAGACACTAAGATTTTCACTTGGAGAGACGAAGGAGGACAGGATTATATTATATTAGAAGGACAGCTCAGGTTGGATGGTTTGGAGACAAAGCAAGAGAGGTGAGATTGAGATGGTTTGGACATGTGTGGAGGAGAGAGGCTGGGTATATTGGGAGAAGGATGCTAGAGCTGCCAGGGAAGAGGAAAAGCGGAAGGCCAAAGAGGAGGTTTATGGATGTGGTGAGGGAGGACATGCAGGTGGCTGGCATGACAGAGGAAGATGCAGAGGACAGAAAGAAATGGAAATGGAAGATCCGCTGTGGCGACCCCTAACGGGAGCGGCCCAAAGTAGTAGTAGTAGTACTTTTTTTGAATTAGTTGAAATTATGGGGGGGTTGTTGTTCTGTTGTTTTAAGAAACAAAAATTAAAGGAATTAAAACTGAGTAGTTATTTCATTTTCATTTTAAAATCCACAAACGAAAGGCCATTTTTCATTTTCCTGGTCAGAAATGGCAGATACAACATTTATAAAGGATTTGATTTTCCTTCTCGCCTCTATTAAACAGAAAAATACTTATTTTACCTATTCCACACAGGGGGGTGGATTGGTAAAATGGTCTCTGAACATATTTTCTATCAGCAATAAAGTGCACTACTTTTATTCTCGAACTAAAATGGCAGGATTCTCTAGAGGTCTGTAAATCTGGTAACCGAGCGAACAGCGCCACTCTGCCATTAGAACCCACATTGTGGTGGGAGTAGGGATTACACCCGAACGGCCACTGCACTGGTTACTGAAATAAACAGCGCCTCTCTCTCTCCTCACCGCCCTCCACGCCTCCGTGGTGCTGAAAGATGCACAGAAAATATGACAAATATCTTAAAATATATTTTAAATATCTTAAAAGTCTAGTCGTTGTCTTAATCATTTGGTGCCCCCACTGGGCACTCGCCCGGTGACACATATAATAATAATAAATAAAACTTATATAGCGCTTTTCAAATACTCAAAAGTTGCTTTACAATAAATGGGGTGAAACAAGACGACAAATATCCATAACACAGACATACAGGGGTGGATGGGAAAGGGGGCTACGAGAGGGAGAAGCAGCAGCCACACACGACGTCAGCAGTACTCTCCGACTTGGACAGATACAAAAGGGAAAGAAAAACAAACACCATAAATCACATAAATCACAGGTGAAGTCTGAAGAGGTGAGTCCCGACCAGTGACCTGAATGTGGGCAGACCGCAGCAATGTCCGATACGCTTGGAGAGGGAGTTGGGGAGGAAGTTGAGGGAGGGAGCAGGACGAGTGCTCGGTCCACAGCCTGCCCCAGACCAGGGGTGGACGAGAGGATGGGGGGGCACGAGAAGGCAATGGAGAAAAGGTGTGTCTTAAGACGGGATTGGAAGAGTGGGAGGGATTCTGAGTCTCTAATGATTTGGGGGAGTGAGTTCCAGAGCCTGGGAGCTGCCCTGGAGAAGGCTCGGTCACCAAAGCCGCGGAGGTTGGACCTGGGGGTAGAGAGAAGGGAGGCTGAGGTGGATCTGAGGGACCGAGAGGGTTGGTGGGGGGAGAGGAGGTCGGTGAGGTATGGGGGAGCCAGTTTGTGAAGGGCTTTTTATATGAATAATCCTGTCCAGCAAATAGTGCTGAGAAGGAAAAAAAGCAGCAGGCTAAAAAATACATGGAAAAATAGCTTCTTTGCAATTTACATCATAAGAGAAGTTTAAAGATTAAGTAAGGCTCAAAGAGAAACGACAAGTATTAATTTCTGTGTGAGCTTTACTTCATCCTTAAACTTCACTTAGTATACCACATATTGCAAAGCAGCTCCCTTTTTTCCCCATTTGGACGAACTCAGACCCCCCCCCCCATACGGAAATGACAACGAGGAGGTTCCAGACTATTAGCTTATTGAAAGATGACGCAACAGGGAGGAGAGATTTTGGCGCAAAAGAAAGTGAATGAAAAAGAGAAGACTTATTTTTCTGCACACTCACTAAGAGCTTCTTTAACCTAGACTGACTGAAAGTGCGGCGAACTGTGTGCATCTGAGGCTGAAGCTTGACTGAAACAGTGTTGGGGAAAAGTATCATTTTGAAAAGTGTATCTGCACAAAACAAACACATGTAAGCGATTCTGCCATCAAGTTGAATAAAGTCCAAGCCACTATTTCCCTTAATGAGTATGTGATTGTCTCAGCATCTTTTCAGAGTTGCTGATGAGGACAGAGATGGACTCAGGAAACGTGTTTTGTGGATGCAAATGAATGAATAAATAAAATGAAGATGGTCCATCCTTGGTCTTGAAGGGGTTAAGGGATGAGATAGGAGATCTGTACTATATACCTCTGGTGTCTTCGGGGAGTACAATAGGAGGTGAGAGGTCTGGCAGCTCCTCCTCGCTCGCCTGGAGTCCTGTGGCCCGGAGCCGGTTTAGATCCAGGAAGTCTGGAACATCGATGGCCAAATCTGAAAGACCAACATGGACAACTTTTGTTAACTTTTAATTTTTAGATAGATAGATAGATAGATAGATAGATAGATAGATAGATAGATAGATAGATAGATAGATAGATAGATAGATAGATAGATAGATAGATAGATAGATAGATAGATAGATAGATAGATAGATAGATAGAAGTAGAAAAGGAGAAAAAAGGAGAAAAGGACTAGCATTCAAGCACTGATGCGCCATAGATTTTGTCTGAGAAGACTTTAAATCTGATGCCCGAACCATCTCAACTGGCTCCTTTCGATGCGAAGAAGCAGCAGCTCTACCCCAAGCTCCCTCCGGATGTCCAAGCTCCTCACCCTATCTCTAAGGCTGAGTCCAGACACCCTACGGAGGAAACTCATTTCAGCCGCTTGTATCCGCAATCTCACCCTTTTGGTCACTATCCAAAGCTCATGACCATAGGTGAGGATGCCTCCTGGGCATCTTCCTTTGGAGGTTTACCGGGCACGGCCAACTGGGAGGAGACCCTGGGGTAGACCCAGAACACGCTGGAGGGACTACATGTCCAACCTGGCCTGGGAACGCCTTGGGATCCCCCAAGAGGAACTGGAGGGCGTTGCTGGGGAGAGGGACGTCTGGAGTACCCTACTTAGCTTGCTGCAACCGCGACCCGACCCCAGAAAAGCGGCTGAAGATGAGATGAGACTTTATTGTCTTTGCCTCTATTAGTCTTGCAAGACCAGCATATGGGAATCTATATGCACCTTGCTGTTGCAAAGGCAGTCTTGCGTAGTTGATATTCCTTAATGACAGATGACATATGCATCTGGACCGTGCACGACTCACAGACAACACACAGCCATTTAGAGTTAGTGAATGTGTGTTGACTAAAATCACCTAATTAACATGGTGACATAAAAGGCTGTTCAACACTACAGCAGCAGCAGTCTTGTGAAATATTTCCCGAGAAGGAAATCTAGAATGAAGGAATGTTTGAATGCAGGAGTTGTTGGTCAGCAAAAACTTAAGGTGAATTTCTAGGTTGCCGTTTTTTTTCTCTCCATCAACACAAGTATGTGCAACCTAAGATGCTGCAGTATCCTCTTTTCAAGTTCTCGAGTCCTATAAATAGTTAAAATTCTGCAGTGCTTTGGAGGGATGTGAAGTGTGTGTGTGTGTGTGTGTGTGTGTGTGTGTGTGTGTGTGTGTGTGTGTGTGTGTGTGCGGTCTTTGGGAGGGGGGAATGAGGGTTCAAAAAAGGCACAGGTAAAGTTTTACTTGTGGAAAATAAAAACTATCTTTAGTCTGTGAGATCACCTTCATGTGCATTAATTTGAGCTGTGTGAGTCACGGTGTCATATCGCCCCCTGCTGGGCATTTACAACTACAGCAATACTACCCCCCCCCCTTTCTCCCCAATGGCGAAACAAGCATGTTAGCCCCATTTACACCCCCCACCCTTTTCTCCCCAATTGTACTTTTGCCAATTACCTCACTCTTCCGAGCCACACCGGTCTCTGCTCCACCCCCTCTGCTGATCCAGGGAGGGCTGCAGACTACCACATGCCTCCTCCGATATATGTGGAGTCGCCTTTTCACCTGACAGTGAGGACTTTTGCCAGGGTGACGTAGAGCATGTGAGGATCACGCTATTCCCCCCAGTCCCCCCCCGACCAGAGGAGGCAGTAGTGCAGCGACCAGGACACATACCCACATCCGGCTTCCCACCTGCAGACACAGCCAATTGTGTCTGTAGGGACACCCGACCAAGCCGGAGGTAACACAGGGATTCGAACTAGCGATCCCTGTGTTGGTAGGCAACAGAACAGACCGCTACACTACCTAGACCTACAGCAATACTATTAATCCTGAGGACCACCTGCTAACAAGCTCTGTTAGTATGAAAAGGCCAATAACACGATTCACAACAGAGAAAGAACCACATCGGTATACTGAAATGATAAAATCAGGGTCCGCGGTGGCGTAGCGGTCTAAGCGTCGGCTTGGTGTCGATGCAGTTGCCCACTGGGGACTGGGGTTCGCGCCCCGGTCTCGTCAGATCCGACTATGGCCGGACTCGATGAAGCAGCAATCATTGGCAACGCTGTCTTCGGGAGGGGGGCGGAGTCGGCTTGTGTTCGTCATGTGAATGCGTCTCTGTGTGTGTCGGAAAAACAGTGGTTCGGCTTGGATTCGCCTTGTCACGAAAGTGGGGAGGCGCTTTCCTTCGAGACTGCCGGCCGGAGAGATGCAGTTGGCGAACGCATGCAGTACGAGGGTGGGTGTTTGAATTAAAATAGGGATCAAAAGGCCACTAAATTGGGAGAAAAAAAAAAAAGGGGAAAATCAGAAATAAAAAAATTAAAAAAAAAAAAAAGATAAAATCAAGTACTGTGATTCAGAGTCTGATTAGCTTTCTACCAAAAGACACCCGCAGCGTGGGGCCCGGCTGTTGTGTTGCTGTGGCTTAAAAAAAAAACCCTCCTCAATCACTTACCCAGTTTCTTGGGGACCCAGTCAACCCCAAACGTGAATTTCTTGACCTGCATGATCAAATATTCTGGGAAGGAGGCAAAACGGGAAGTCCTGAGAAGAAAACAACAGAGTTTAACCTTTAACTTCCAGGAAAAAGACAAAAAGGATCCTAAAGAATCTTAATAAACGTGGCCGTCTTGGAAATGTACAGAGAATACAACATGAGTAAAACTAACTGGAATACTTTATTACTTTAAACTCAAAAACTCCTTGGTAATGAATTTAAATGCCTGAGGTGCTGTGAAGGCATCCTAATATAGACTATATCACATTTACAACTGACGCACACGCTTTTTTAACGTTCTGTCTGTTTTAATTCAATCAATTTCATTTTGATTCATGTCGTTCTATTTTTTATCTTGTTGTATTTTTTTACTGTTTTATTGAGGTTAAAATTTTCAGCATTATTTTTATTTATTTATTCTCTCATTCTCTTCATTTATCATTTCCTTCTTTTTAGCTGTGCACTTTTATTTAATGTAAAACACAATGCATTGCATTTTAATGTAGAGAAATGCTTAATAAATATGGTAAGTAAGGTTTTATTCATTGATGCATACGTGACAGTTATAGTTTTATAGTTAAGACTATTTATTGTACATAAAGAAATACATGACAGAACAGTAAAGGAAAAAAACAAGTGCACAGTAAAAATGACTGGATCAAGACAGAATCACAATTAAAACACTACTTAAGGAGCAGCACAATACACAGATAACATTGACGTAACAATTAAACAGGACACAGTGGGTTGAGTATCGAATCTTAACTTACTTGACTCCGGCGGACTTGGCCTGCAGCGCTGAGCTCCAGAAGTCAGGGACGTTCTCCGGCTCGGTGAAGGCCTGCAGGCAGGCGGTGAATGGGATGCGGGCCCTCACCGGCTCGGGAGGGGGCCGCAAGTTCTCCTCTGCGTCCCTTCGCTTGGCCTCGTATGCCAGCAGTTCCTCTGGTGGACCGAAGTTTAAAACAAACACACAAACACACACAAATTACAATGTGTGCTATGACAAGAGCTTATGATCACAATACTCCATAACATTAGAACGACCAAGGCCGTCATTTTGACGGTTTGGGATTTTCTAAACTTAATAACTTTGTGTGTGTGTGGAGAATACAGAGCTGCCGCTCCATGAATGCTCCTAAAATTGCATATATTTGCATTAAAACGAGTTTTAGATCAACTGCACAAAAAAGTTATGAGCTACCTAAAATGACCATGAGCAGTCAAAATGACTGCGCCGTTCGTAATTTGCGCGTGATCGTGCGCGTCATGTCACTATCTATGACGCGTTTTGGTCGCGTCATTTCCTTCGCGAAGTTCATTGCGCTGTCCTAGAAACACACTAGCGTTCTCCAGTGCAGAGAAATGGTCTAAACTTGATTTTTGATTATTTCTAACTGTTATATATTGTAACTTCTTCCTTTACCTTAGTTATTTTTATTAGGTTTATCGGAATCAAACAGGACACCTGTTTTGAAATCCAACTCTTGTACTGATTTCCTATCCATGTTAGATCAGAATACAAGGTGCTTCTGCATACTTATAAAATCCTAAATGGGCTTGCTCCATCCTACCTGTCTGATCTCCTTAAACCTTACATGCCATCTCGAGCACTTCGTTCTCAAAATACAGGGCTCCTGTGTGTACCCAAAGTTAAAAAGAAGTCAGCTGGTGGCAGGGCTTTTTCCTATCGGGCTCCATTTTTGTGGAATAAACTGCCTGCTGCCATCAGACAATCGGAGTCTGTTGAGTCCTTTAAATCCAAACTTAAAACTCATCTTTTTGCCTTAGTTTACAACTAGTTGCCTTTAAGTTGAGTGCTTCACAACCTGTACTGGATGGCGGGTTGGTTTGCTGTCTCAATGAATTTACCAACCAATCTTCTGCCGACGAGATTATCGAGTATAGATTATGACGAATTGATGACTTAATTGATTATGGCTAATGACTATTACAAACTGTTCTCTTCTCTAACAAGTCTTTTCTCTCTCTCTGAATGATGTCTTCTCCTTTCTCTTTCTCTGTGTTTGAATGGTGTCATGTGAGTCTCTCTTGCATGCATGTGCGGTCGGTTCTCCTCCTCGGTCTCCATGGTGATGGTGGCCGCCATTTGGATGCTGCCTGCCCTTCCACTTCTCACCTAAGTTTTTCTTAGTACATGATGATGCTGGTCGCGTGGCTTGGGTCCTGGACTGCTCCGTTGGCACGTGGACACTGCTTGGCATCCTGTGCATCATGTTCTTCATAAATTTTATGTCCATTACAATTCTGTTATCCTCTTTCAATGTTGTATTATGTAAATTGCGTGAACACAACATCCATTGCACTCTGTCCGTCTTGGGAGAGAGATCCCTCCTCTGTTGCTCTCCCTGAGGTTTCTACCTATTTTTTCTCCCTGTTAAAGGGGTTTTTTAGGGAGTTTTTCCTTATCCGATGAGAGGGTCTAAGGACAGGATGTTGCGTTGCTGTTAAGCCCACTGAGGCGAATTTGTAATTTGTGATATTGGGCTATACAAATAAAATTGATTTGATTTGATTTATGTCTCAACTGCGGATGTGTTACATAAAATGTCTACCCCTAGTTACCTATCTCTATCAGAGTTCATTTTAAAGGTACAGTACACCATTCAGTACATGACAATACTAAGTGCATAACGCCATCTGGATTTAATACCCATCACTCTGCATTCCACAAGACCTGCAGTACACTATATGATGTTAAAGCAAAATTTGTTTAGGTAGCCGTTTTGCGTGGAATGGAAATGCATCGCCATATCTTCAGTGCATACTGAGTGTATTTATACCTTTTACGTGTTTTTATCTGACTACAATGTGACAATGTGATCAACCAGGACGCTTCTTCATACCTAGAAATAGACAACCGACACCTCCAAGCATTCACGGTGGTCAAGCTAACGTCTCAGGGAGCCTCCAATGACCTCTGAACTGAAAACATGCCGGTTCTGTAGAAAACCGGGCTGGTGCTATCTGTACTGCCCCCTGGTGGCAGCTGTGGCTTCCTACGCTGCCCGGCGTTCTCTCACCTCTGTTGGTGGCGGCCTCGATGGGGGCGGGCAGCTGGATGAGGTAGTCCACCCGCTGCGTGTAGCGAACTCGCCGCGTCTGGCAGCACTGCACGCGCTCCTCCACCAGGAAGCGGAAGACGTCACTCGGGTTCTCCGAGCCCGCGCTGTTCCTCTTTACAGATAGATAAGAAGGATTAGTTATTTGTTTCTCAAACCACCCTTATTGGCATTAATATTATTTATACTAACCCTCTGTTATCGCTATGAAACAGTTGAACCATCTTCACTGCTATGAAAACATTGTTATTGGTATAAAGACGATGATCGACAGGACACCTGGTCGTTTAGTCAGCCATCTTTAATCTGCCACGCCCCCAGTACGGTGGCCCAACAACCTCAAACCACGTCATTACAAATGCGACTGGTATTAAACTTATGTTATTGGTATTAAAACATGTCGACGCCATTAAAGTAATATTACTGGTAAGAAACCAAAGTTATTGCTATTAAAGCAATTTATTGATATCAAACTAATGTTAGCTACCGGTATTAAACCAATGTTATTGGTATGAAATTGATGTAATTGGTGTTAAACTAGTGTTATTGATATTAATCTAATATTATTGGCACTAAACTGATTTTATTGGTGTCAAACCAGTGTCATCAGTATTAAACTAATGTTATTCACATCAAAACTATTATATTGCTATTAAACCAGTGTTGGTATTAAACTCATGTTCGTGGTATCAAACCAGTGCTACTGGTATTAAATTAATGTTATTGGTGTTAAACCAGTGTTACTGGTAGTTAACCAACACCGCTGCTATTAAACCAACACTAAATGTCATCTGAGACTTATCTGTTGGAGGACATGTGTTGTTGCTTTGGCAGGTGTAACCTATGTATTTATATAGACATGACAGTGTTAACATGTCATCTGACCACCATTCTTCACCAGGTTTAGACACATTTATTGCTCAAAGACCGATTTGCGCTTAACCGCTATTTGACCCAGTTATCTCAAAACAGTTCTGTGTCGTCGTGTCAGTCATCTAAAGTTTAAGAGTTTAATTAAGAGCATTACAGCCTCTCAGAGCCGTGTCCATGGGCTGACGCGGGGGTCATTGGGTTCCAGACTGTGTTTATTTGGAGACTATGATGGGGGGGGGGGGTCTGGGTGAGGCCCCAGGTCGTCTATTCTGAGAAAGCACAGTAATACACAAGTTATAATTAATTACAAGTTATAATTTCACTCTTGCCCAAGTGAAGTTTGAAGCGTCTTGCCTGGTCTGAGGCAAAAGTTGCTGATGCAGTGACTCGACTCGATTTGGGGGTCTGACTATCTGCGTCTCCCAGCTCAGCTCCTACTGTAAATCACATACAGCTGGAGATGCCTGCCAGTAGTACACTCGACTTACAGGGAGGAAAATAATGATCCAGGGCCTTATTCAGACGAACCAGCTCACACGGCAGTGTGACAATGAGAGTTTAGTTTGGAAATACAAAGTATAAGATGCAGTCATCCTTGTACCACACTTGAGAATCAGCGTTTGCACCACAGAACAATTTAGACAGCAAATTAACGTACTAATCCGTGTCCAGACCCAGTGTACTAACTGGTAGTACTATTATGGATTATATCAACCTACGGCATCATAAATCTAGTAAACCATCACTTTAAATAATTTATTTTCAGTTTTTCAGTTTTATATTCAAGACACACGCAAATAAGATAAAACAAAACAAAGCAAAAATTAACAGACAAAAAACAAAAACACCAAAAAACAAAAAACAAAAAAGGGGGGGAAAGGAGCTGCCAGACATATATAGGTATATAATATAACTTGGTTCACAACAGTTTTCAAGAAATTACACAGGTATTACAAGACAACAGATAAAAGACAAAGAATAGCGGGTTGCATCACTAAAGACTTTTTTTTTTTTGAGATAGTCAATGAATGGACTCCATATGCTCAAGAATCTATGGGTGTTTTAGATTTATGGAAGCGTATTCTCTCCATCTGTATGATTATGATCATTTCATTGAGCTATTTCTGAAAGCAAGCGGCTGTCGGTGATTTCCACTCTGTTGGGATCATTTTTTTGGCAGCTACCATGCCAACCATCAATGCCGATTGTTCCATAGGGGTACAGCTTAAAGCAGACTCTGAGCATCCAAAGAGTGCCAGTTCTGGATCAGGAGGAATGCCCCTTTCACAGACTCTGGAGAACCACTGCAATATTTCATATCAAATTTATGTAAATGAGGACAGAGCCAGAAAAGATGCGCGAGAGAACCTTCTTCAACTTTGCATCAATCACACAATAGAGAAACGGATGGGTAAATTTTGTGTAGTTTGGTCTTTGAATAGTGGAGTCTATGGGCGACTTTGAACTGGATCAGTTTATATCTGACATTGATCGAACAAGTTTGGATTCTAGTCAAACCTTCATTCCAAATGTCGTCAGACACTTCAAGATTCAGCTCAGTGGACCAGGCTTCCTTCAGATGGTTAGTAGATACAGAGGTGGTAAACAGACACACAAAGCGAGATATCAGATGTTTGGAGTCCGGAGGAAGCTGCAGGAGGTCATGGAATGGGCAATTCTCTGGCCTGTTTTCAAAATTTGGAATTTTGTCTTTGACATAATGCCCAATTTAGAGATAACGAAAGAAGTGGGAGTTAGGGATGTTAAATTTTGTTTTCAACTGATTAAATTAGCGAACCATCACTTGATGTGGGCATATCAGTGGGGTTCACAAATATTCCTTCAATAAAGCTACTGAAGGAGTATTCATATGATGCATTAGCATAATTATTCACCATTTCCCCCAACTAGTTAGAAAAAAACAGCAATGCTCTATTAGTACATCTAAAAAGGCAACACTTTACAATAATGCACACAGGGCTTAACAGTGCCCGCTAATTTTTTTTTATCAGTGCTAATAAGACATTTGCGTTTTAAATCAGTAATAACACGTTATAATGCATTAGCCTACTTAAAGACTTTTTGGGTTGCCAGGTTGGGAGCTCATGTTTAATTGATATGAGAGAGTCTTCATAGACATTCTCTCAGAAACCACGTGACCGACCAGTGTACAAATAATAAGACCTGGAAATGTGTGTAATGCATTCTGAAAAGTTGATTTTTACATGGTAGCAACAGAAACAACAATTACAATGGTTAAGTTTAAGGTTAAGTTTAGGGTTAGAGGGGCGTCTGGGTAGCATACCGGTCTATTCCATTGCCTACCAACATGGGGATCGCTGGTTCGAATCCCTGTGTTACCTCCAGCTTGGTCAGGCGTCCCTATAGACACAATTGGCTGTGTCTGCAGGTGGGAAGCCGGATGTGGGTATGTGTCCTGGTCACTGCACTAGCGCCTCCTCTGGCTGGTCGGGGCGCCTGTTTGGGGGGGAGGGGGAACTGGGGGGAAAAGCGTGAACCTCCCACGCGCTATGTCCCCCTGGTGAAACTGCTCAGTGTCAGGTGAAAGGAAGTGGCTGGCGACTCCACATGTATCGGAGGAGACATGTGGTAGTCTGCAGCCCTCTCCGGATTGGCAGAGGGGGTGGAGCAGTAACCGGGACGGCTCGGAAGAGTGGGGTAATTGGCCGGGTACAATTGGAGAGAAAAAGTGGGAAAAAATCCAAATAAAAAAATAAATAAAGTTTAGGGTTAGGCAGGGGTTAAGGTTAAGGTTAGGTAGGAGTCAGTAATTTGGCTAGCTTCACCCAATCATGTGGTTGAGAGAATGGAGACTTTCTCACACTGATAAAATGTGGGCCCCCAACCTGACAACCCAAAAAGTATTTTTATTAATGCGTTATAACCTGTTATTACTGATTTATAACACAATGGTAAATTAGTGAGCATTGCTAGTCATAAGTAATCCCTTCTAAAGCCTTTGTGGAGTATGGTGGCTTACAGGGTGCGACCCTGTGCATCTTTCAACAGAGAGGCATGTCTGTCTACAGATGGCGGCCCTGGACAGGGGTGAGGACGGCGTCATCGGGTGGGTTTGTTTTGTTGGTCTCAGTGACACAGAGGGGGATGAGGTTCCGGGTTGGAGTCTGAACATGTCCCGCGTGGCTAAATGCGGAACAGGAAGCATTATCTGGACACCCTGTGTAACAGATACGGGGGTGAGCTATATATAGAGCCCGTTGAGAAAGTCACTTCAGAGCAGCGGCGTGGTCTGCCAGCCGAAGGGGCGGTGCACCGTCTTTCATCAAAAACAGTCCCCCCCCCCCAACCAAACCCAGCCATTTTGTAGACCAGATTTCACTGACGACAGCTGTTGTTGGGAGGGGAACAGCCTTGCAGGACAGTCAGCTTAGTTCACGGCACCGTGTTTCATTGGTGGCCGTACCGTTCAGTTACCTGGAATGAACCATGACCTGTTCAAGAATCAGGTCTTAACAAATGTCAAGATACACACACGTAAAGTGTTTGATTACAAAACCGTAGAAATCTGTTTTTGAAAAAGTCTGCGACTTGAAATCAGTCAGGGTCTCATGATGACTATGAACATTCAGTTATCCGTAATGGCTCTTTTTCATGCCAGAAATTATCTTTCATAGACTACACTTCACTAATTCTACAAAAGACGGGCGTCCGGGTAACATGGCGGTTTATTCCGTTGCCTACCAAAATGGGAATCGGCGGTTCGAATCCCCGTGTTAAGCTCCGGCCTGGTCGGGCGTCCCTACAGACACAATTGGCTGTGCCTGCGGGTGGGACGCCGGATGTGGGTATGTGTCCTGGTCACTGCACTAGCGCCTCCTCTGGTCGACTGGGGCGCCTGTTCGGGGGGAAGGGGAACTGGAGAGAATAGCGTGATCCTCCCACGCGCTACGTCCCCCTGGTGAAACTCCTCACTGTTGGGTGAAAAGAAGCGGCTGGCTACGCCACATGTATCGGAGGAGGCATGTGGTAGTCTGCAGCCCTCCCCAGATCAGCAGAGGGGGTAGAGCAGTGACCGGGATGGCTCGGAAGAGAGGGGTAATTGGCCAAATGCAATTGACAATTGGGGAGAAAAGGGGGTGGGGGGGGTACAAAACAAAAAACAAAAACAAAACAATGATTTGCTATCAACCGGTGCAATAACACCACCTACTGCTATTATACCAGTACTTCCTTAGATTCTTTTAAGGAGTGCCACAAGTTTAGAAAAATATTTCTAAAAATCACATCTCCTCAGTTAAATGCAGAGTTCTGATTTAAGTCCATATTTCTAATGCCTTCCCGTCCCAGTTTGTCCTGTAACGCTTGTCTTTGTGTGGGAAGATGGCGGCGCGAACTCGTGTTTGTGGCGGCCTAACCCAGTGCCGACCATGCAGTGCCTTTGTCGGCGTCTGCGTCTAAGTTTGTGTCTTCGTGTGAAGTTTTTTTTTATTTTTATTTTTTGATGGCTGGGAGAGCTGGTGTTGGATCGGCTGAGAGAGCTGATGGCCCTTTCCGGAGCTGTACCCGAGAGAAAACACCGAGGCGGTCTGGCCGTGGTCAACTGTGCAGTATTTTTGTCTGTGTCTGCGTCGTCATGTGGAGTGCGGGGAGGTGTGTCGAGGGTGTCTGGCTGGGAGAGCTTGGTCTGCTTCATCCGATGGGCCCAGGAACCACGGCCCCTGCCTGGAGCTGCACCTGGGGAGGAAACGCCGTGGGCGGTCTGGCAGGGCGTGGAGGCGGGGCGGGCTAAGCTAACTGCTAGCCCATGCAGAACGGCACTTCCTACAGTCATCCTGGCAGGCAGGAGTTCGTTCTCTGGACAGAGGAATTTTTTCGGGCTGCATTGCAGGGTGGACTGTGTTGTTACCTGTTTGTTTTTGTTTTTTGTTTGTTTTTTGCTTTCTTCTCTCTGTTTTTCATGTTTTTGGTGGTGTCGTTTTTGGGAAATTTTGGATGTGCGTTTTTTGTGTTGAACTGCTGTGGGCTGGCGGGAACAAAATTTCATTTCTTTGTGTATGCAAGTACGTATAAGAAATGACAATAAATTGTTCCTGATTCCTGATTTGTCACCTTCTCGGTACACGTTTCATCGGCATTTTAGAAGTATGGATGAATGTCAACACTGCTCCGGACATCCACTCAGCTCATCCACTCACATGCTATTATATTACATACGTTTCTTTTAGCTATAAGGTTAGAAAAAATGGTTATGTTCAGGTATCAGATTAGAGCTGCAGCCTGACCTTTCACCTCTGACTGGTGTAAACCGCGGTTCCACTCACCTCCACCAGGTTGATGACATGCAGGAGGAGCTCGTGGGCGTCCTGCTGGCGGTTGGAGCAGAACTCCGGGTGTCCTTTACTGACCAGGGCCTTGAACATCCGGGGAGAGATGCCCTTCTGCTGCTGCTGGAATGAGAAGATTGCGCGTCACACACACTTGCTGTGCACGACCACTCGCCTGCCTCAGAGGAAAAGTATAAAGACAAGACGCTGGGCCACCAGCGAATATCAGGGACACAGCAGATACGGGGGTTGGACAGCTGGCCTACCGGCGATGCCAGGCTGCAATCTGCTTCTCTGTTTTTTTGAAAATGGCCACAACGAGAGATGGGCGTTTGATGTTGGCTACATGTACTCCTGGAGGGGAGGTGCAACAAGAAAAACAGGAGCAGTCTCCATTACCACTATGGTGTGAGCGCTACAGAAAAACCAGTCCGGGTGTACGTATGAATTTAGTGTTGTGCTACACCGCTTACAAAGCCTTGATGACTAGATTTGATCTACTGGTTTTTACATGATAGCCCTCTTGGAGGGGCATAATGGATTACATCTCAGTTGTTTTGTCCAACGGCATGACAGTAATAGTCTAAATACCTTGTCAGCGTGTGTTGTCATATCCTTTCTTACCTAGCATATATTGTATTTATACGTGTATGTGTGCGTGTCTAAATGCTTGCATTTCTCCCTCCTTTTTGACTTGCTCTCAAGCATGCAGACATGTCTGTATGCTTAATCTGCTGCAGCAAATTAAATTGCATTTAACGCACAAAATGTGACACATAAACTCTGATTGACAGCTATGGAAAAGATGCATTTGTGCATCTCTAGCAAAACGGGCCGGTGTGTTTGGCCCTGCAGCTTTCTGCTCTGAGTAGCTTTCATGAAAGAAGAAGCAAAGAACTCTCAGATCAAACGTGTGAAAGCAGAGACCCTCTCCGCCGAAGACATATGACCTTGTCAGGTTTGATGTTCAGGCTTCAACAGACAAGACCTCTGGCCTTGAAGTTGAGATGTTACTTGTGAAAGAATAAAAAAAATATCCTCTGTGTTGAACTCGTCTGTAAAGAATCCACATCTCGTGCTGCGCTCCAAGCATCTCCCACCTCTCAGGGCGGCTGGAGGTCAAAATACAAAACCAACAACAGCAGAGACCAAAATCAAAACCATGTTGCTCATTTCTTCTCATAGGTGCAATGCTCCTGTTAAAGGGGCCTCAAGGGGTCTTCACAGCTGGCAACCTGCTGCTGTGACAGGGGTTTCTAACTCGGCAAAATGTCATCGGACATCCTGCAAACTTTATTTGTCTTGGGTCAAATCAATTGTGCTTGTGTAAGATGCACCTTGTAATGTTGAAAATGTTCCTGCTGGGTGTCCGGGTAGCATAGCGGTCTATTTCATTGCCTACCAACACAGGGATCGCTGGTTTGAATCCCTGTGTTACCTCCAGCTTGGCCAGGTGTCCCTACAGACAAGACTGGCCGTGTCTGCGGGTGGGAAGCTGGATGTGGATGTGAGTATGTGTTCTGGTCACTGCACTAGTGCCTCCTCTGGTCAGTCGGGGTGACTGTTCGGGAGGGAGGGGGAACTGGGGGGAATGGCGTGATCCTCCCACGAGCTACGTCCCCCTCCTCACTGTCAGGTGAGCTTGGTCGGCCGTCCCTGCAGACACGATTGGCCGTGTCTGCGGATGGGAAGCCGGCTGTGGGTATGTGTCCTGGTCGCTGCACTAGCGCCTCCTCTGGTCGGTCGGGGTGAACTGGGGGGAATAGCGTGATCCTCCCACGTGCTATGTGGGAAACTCCTCACTGTCAGGTGAAAAGAAGCGGCTGGTGACTCCAGATGTATCGGAGGAGGCATGTGATAGTCTGCAGCCCTCCCCGGATCGGCAGAGGGGGTGAAGCAGGGACCGGGATGGCTCAGCAGAGTGGGGTAATTGGCCGGATACAATTGGGGGGAAAATTTCGCTCAATGGGATGACGACTGGTCTGAAAAGACATAAATGAAACATGTGCAGCATTGCCTGGTTATGAACTGGACGCAATCTGCTATCACATGTCGCCCCCCCCCCATCCTCCTCTGAACCCAGCCATGACACCCAGCTGTCATTCCGCCTCCATACGTCTCCCCCGTATGGAGGAAGTGCTGGATCAAAATCCTTCCCTAGCAATTACTATGGTCAGTAAGACCTAAAGGAAGCCTGGGGCTGCCTCAGCGGAGGCTGGGTCCCATTAGGCCTTAATGGATTTACTGGTTTACTTATCTGGCAGTTGGGAGCTATGCGGGGACGATTTTATATGTTGCACCCACTGAGGTGACGCCCCGGAGACACTTCTGCAGATCAGCTGTCAAATACAAGCAAGGGCTGAGTAAAAGCGTCCTGGTGTATTAAAATACCAAAGGCATTATGGGAATTGGAGGACAAGCACATCAGCAGAGCTGCGCCTGGAGTCGAGTTCCTAAGAAACCTCATCCGTACGCCCGGCAGCCACAAACCATTTTTAAGGCTGCGTTTTAAAAAGTCGCACAACAAAAACATTTGGGGGGAATCCCAAACAGCTTTTTTTCTCTATCAGCTCATCTGCAGCTAACACAGCAAAGTAAACAAGCTGTAATGTCAAATAAATAAATAAATAAAACAAAATGCATTCTAGGAAGACTAAAAACATCATAAAAAAGGGTTTAAACAGCAAATTAAGCTCTTCCATCACGTTCCCCTGTGTCCTGTCAAATGAGTCTTGGTATTTGCATGCTTCGGTCGGTTACGGACCCAGACGGGGAGCTGGACATACCCAGTTTAATACCTTGTATTCTTCTTTCATCACCTGTTCAATGAGCTCACATTTCACGGGCGGTTTGGAGTACTGGCCTGACAGCAGTCCGTGACCCAGTTTAGCCCTGCAGAACGAGAGGAAAGCATAACCAAGGCCACATCACATCACTCTTTCTTTTCATTTTTCAGTTGTTGCTTTACAGTTTTGGTCTATCTTTAAATGGGTGGTGATTCAAATCCTCTTTTTCCTGTTTTGCACTAATGCCTTGCATGGTACAGCTGAATATTGTACCTTTTGGAGTTACGTATACCGGGTACAATACTGCACCCTGTCCTGCAAGTCCCTGTACAGACCTCTACCTTCTGTACCTGCAGGAGTACAGTTATGTATGCTGTACCTGTGACGGCGCATCTGTGCAAAATGTACAGTTATGTACAATTATGTCTCTGTGTACAAAAACACATCTCATCTTGTTCTGATGCTGAGTGTGTCCCAACTCCAAACCACACTGACGTGTCTTCCCTTGTCAGAGGAGACATCTGAGAAGTGGTTGTTGAAAAGAACAGGGATGGAGACTGTGACAAAAATAATTTTCTTCTTTTTTAAAAAAAAAAATCTTTGTTGTTCCCCATGTAAGAACGAAAGTGTTGGTTTGCTACTCTTGTAAACAACTCAGTTGGTTTGCACTGAGAGGTTTTGTTAAATAACGACCGTGCCAGTTAAAAACATGATCAGGTGACGCTGTGCCTTGCTCATAGGACACTCTGACCTGACCACTAATATCATGACTGGCCCAATTAGGACTTTTCTCGCTTTTCATATTGGACGGAATATGAACATGTTGAAAATGTGTTCATATTGCAGCTGACCAATGTGGCTGTAACACGACCTGTCTGTCTGCTAGTAACACATTGACTTAGCAAACAATCACCAGGTAGAGTTGGTCAGTGTATGGATATGATATCATATCATATATCATGATGGTATATCATGATATCAATATATCTATACAATAGCTATATGATGTCATAATAGATATATCATATCATGATATGACATCTTATCATGGTTTATCATATCATACATCATGATATCATGATATATCATGATATCATGATATTGTGGCGGACACTAGGGGCTATGTCTCTCACCCAGCAGGGCTGTGAGCTGGGGGCGTGGTTTACGTTCCCAGGCTCTCTGGTGCAAGGTTGTTCCTGTTTCAGTTTGGTTTTGGAGCTGAGGAATAAAGTTCAAACTCGCCTTCGTCTCCTGTGTTTTTCCGCATCCTGCCACAATATATGATATCTTATGATATATCATGTCTTAATATCATATCATATGTATATCATAATATCATATGATGATGATATATCATGATATCATCATATCATGAGATCTAGTATATAGGGATAATGGTTGTGGCAACATGGTGATATAACTTAAATGTTGTCATTCCCTGGTCTTAATGGCTGCATTACAGTAAAGCGAGACACTTTTCTGAACTTAAGCTACTGTTTTAGTGTAATGAACAATGAATGTCTCCACCTGCTTGGTCATCATATCCACATTACTAATGATCATTTATCAGTGTTTCCTACTGTGTAAATATGTTATAGAAGAACAAATAGTTATCGCCAAAATATTATTTTCTGTCAATTTATTGACTTCGATCATAAAGTTAAACCATATAATAAGTGGGATAACTCAAGGTGGTCTTCTATCAAAAAATGACCTTCACCCGAATATTTTTTATCGCAGTCATAATTTGATTGCTAGTTTGTTTCACTTAATAGCTCACAGATTTACCTACGAGTCCTATTTATTTACATACAAGTCCTATTATTAGAGGCATATTAAAGACAAGATGGTTGTTTATGAGTATATGCTTACATGTCAGTATATGTTTATGCTTGTATCACCCTTCTATGGTTATTCTAAAGCCATCTTGATATTGAAGAAGCTCATAATGAGCTGACTCGTTGATGCTGGACGGCCACAGAGATAAATGTTTACACAAAACCGTGAGGCCATAGGTGAACGCCCTCAAAGGTCGGCGTGTTTCGACATGGCATTATGTAATGTGGGAGTCACTCACATTTGTGTGGCAAAGTCCTGGGTGGGGTCGAGGGGTGAGTAGTCATAGATCCTCTGGAGATTGCCCACATACCTAGACATCCAAACCACATGTCAGACTTGGACACTGCACATGGGAGGCCACATGCCAAGAAAACCCTCATGGAAAAACACAGGGACATGCTGACAAGACACCACCACGCTCAGGTGCAGCGGTGTCTTGTCAGCACGCCGAGGGTTCCAAATTTTTTATTAGGAACCGGTCGTCTGAGTTCATGATAATCCAGCGGTACATTTTAGTTTTCCTATCCAGAGCTGCTCACAGTGAAGGGTTCTGGTGTGGAGACGAGGGTCTGGGGATGAAAGGTGTCGTACATCATCTTGTATTCTCGCTGCATGTGAAGCCCTCTGAGGCTGTACATGTGGACCGTTTCCCACGAAATGTTCTCTCAGCGAGCACTGGTGTGACCAGACATACAACAGCAAATATCCTATCTGCCATACTCTGCAAATACACATTCTCACACCTACATGCAAACAACCTCTGTTGTGTCTTTACCCTTTATATCTTTCCTTTTAAATTCATATTTTGAAATTACCTTACATTTTATCTTTTTCTTTGGTGAAAATTTTATTGTCGAGAAATACCACTAACAGGAGTTTTGTTGTTCACTGTGTGAACCTGCTACACATTACAAATGTACTTGCCACCATAGTCACTTGGGGTGTAACGAGTCAATTAAAGAGCGATTCGATTCCGTTTTTACAGGCAACGAATCGATGCATCGGAATATCCTGTTTGAGTACAAAATCCATCCAATTACCCCACTCTTTCGAGCCGTCCCGGTCGCTGCTCCACCCCCTCTGCCAATCCGGGGAGGGCTGCAGACTACCACATGCCTCGTCCGATACATGTGGAGTCACCAGCCACTTCTTTTCACCTGACAGTGAGGAGTTTCACCAGGGGGACGTAGCGCGTGGGAGGATCACGCTACCCCCCCCCCCCAGTTCCTCCTACCCCTCGAACAGGCGCCCCGACCGACCAGAGGAGGTGCTAGTGCAGCGACCAGGACACATACCCACATCCGGCTTCCCACCCACAGACAAGGCCAGTTGTGTCTGTAGGGATGCCTGACCAGGCCGGAGGTAACATGGGGATTTGAACTGGTGATCCCCATGTTGGTAGGCAACGGAATAGACTGCCACGCTACCCGGACACCCCTGGCCAGCCATTTTAATTTACGTAATATTACCCCATCAATCCTGCGAGCCGGTAACATTTGGTTGCATATCCATTTATCGACGTGTTTATTTAAAAACCTATGGCCAGCCTATTCACAAACGTACCAACATGTGTACCCCCCCCCCCCCCCCCGGTGTGGTGTCGTACTCACATCCTTTGAAACTCGGGGATGCTGAAGAGGACTTGCATGACGGTGCCCAGGTAGCAGCTGTTGCCCAGGTTTTTCATGCCTGTGTAACCTGAGCCATACACCACCTTCAGCTTCATGCCGGACTCCTGGATCACCTCCCACTCGCTGACCCGCGGTCGTGCGTTGTTGTCTGTGTGGTGCCCGTTCTCCATCTGGGGAAGGAGGAGAGAGGAGAGGCTGGGTATGAAGCCTCAACTTCACCGGGTACAAACAAACAACCTCTGTGATACATATCCTATTGCATATGGGATGAATGAGCATTCTCCATTTCCCAGGAGTCACTGCAAAAGTCAATACAGTCTTAGTTTTGTACTTGCAAATAGAAGCATTTTATTTAATTTATTTATTTTTGTTCCCCTTTTTCTCCCCAACTGTATCCGGCCAATTACCCCACTCTTCCAAGCCGTCCCGGTCACTGCTCCACCCCCTCTGCTGATCTGGGGACGGTTGCGGACTACCAAGTCTCCTCCAATACATGTGGAGTCGCCAGCCGCTTCTTTTCACCTGACAGTGAGGAGTTTCGCCAGGGGGGACATAGCATGTGGGAGGATCACGCTATTCCCCCCAGTTCCCCCTCCCCCATGAACAGGTGCCCCGACCAACCAGAGGAGGCGCTAGTACAGCGACCAGGACACATACCCACATCCGATTTCCCACCCGCAGACACGGCCAATTATGTCTGTAGGGACGCCCAACCAACCCGGAGATAACACTGGGATTTGAACCGGCGATCCCTGTGTTAATAGGCAACAGAATAGACCACCACGCCACCCGGATGCCAATAGAGACAGTTTAGTCTTGGGATTACTTTTAGTTGCAGGCAGATGAAGCAAGTGAATTGGTGAAAAGCAAAATCAGTTTATTCACACACACACACACACACACACACACACACACACACACACACACACACACACACACACACACACACACACACACACACACACACACACAAATCCTCTTACCCTCTGTTGCATCTGTAGCATGTCTATTCCAAAGTGTGATAAGTGCTCTGATATGTGAGGGTCCAGCACGGCTTCTTCCTCCTCAAATGAGTACACATCTGTTGGAGGATCAAACCAAAAACAATCATCGGCCCACTAGTTTTGACAACAGGTTTATGTCGACCATCGGTAAAGAAGAAGATACTGTATAATACTTCTCAGCAAGTACATCATACAGCAGACACAATCTATACATCATTTATAACCAAGTCCCACCTCCACCATGCTGCCTGTTCCTCATATCCTCCTTTTAATCAGTTAACAACGAGATGATTTCTCACCCACAACAAAACTTCATCCTCAGCAATGAAATTAAAGGAATGGAGCTTTATCAAAATGCCACAAATTAAACCATCAGTTCTTTATTTTAACATTGGTCTTTCATATATGAAATTATGGAGAAATCGAAACAGTGCCAAAATAATTTCCCCAAAACTGCATTTGAAAAACTCCCAATATCACAACAATACTGAAATTATTGTAATCCATTCCAGCTACTTATTGATTCCATACCAGTTATTCTGTTTAACACTGACAAGTGGTAAAAAACGAAAACTATGTAATCTGACTGTCCCACAGCGAGAGGGGCACATACTGGGGTTGAACTGGGATGAAGTTTGGGTACCATCATATCCTGACACTACATTTTTTTATGTAAATTCCAGTTTCCACAATTTCTTTCCATTAAGAAGTCATTACTCTATCCATCTGAAACGTAATGATGATGTGCTGATTCTGTTGGACTGATAGTCAATATTCCAGTAGAACAGTAGTGGGGTTTCCATCAGGCCAGGTATACAAATATTATACATACATACATACATACATACATACATACACTACCGTTCAAAAGTTTGGGATCACCCAAACAATTTCGTGTTTTCCATGAAAAGTCACACTTATTCACCACCATATGTTGTGAAATGAATAGAAAATAGAGTCAAGACATTGACAAGGTTAGAAATAATGATTTGTATTTGAAATAAGATTTTTTTTACATCAAACTTTGCTTTCGTCAAAGAATCCTCCATTTGCAGCAATTACAGCATTGCAGACCTTTGGCATTCTAGCTGTTAATTTGTTGAGGTAATCTGGAGAAATTGCACCCCACGCTTCCAGAAGCAGCTCCCACAAGTTGGATTGGTTGGATGGGCACTTCTTTGAGCAGATTGAGTTTCTGGAGCATCACATTTGTGGGGTCAATTAAACGCTCAAAATGGCCAGAAAAAGAGAACTTTCATCTGAAACTCGACAGTCTATTCTTGTTCTTAGAAATGAAGGCTATTCCATGCGAGAAATTGCTAAGAAATTGAAGATTTCCTACACCGGTGTGTACTACTCCCTTCAGAGGACAGCACAAACAGGCTCTAACAGGTACTATTTAATGAAGATGCCAGTTGGGGACCTGTGAGGCGTCTGTTTCTCAAACTAGAGACTCTAATGTACTTATCTTCTTGCTCAGTTGTGCAACGCGGCCTCCCACTTCTTTTTCTACTCTGGTTAGAGCCTGTTTGTGCTGTCCTCTGAAGGGAGTAGTACACACCGGTGTAGGAAATCTTCAATTTCTTAGCAATTTCTCGCATGGAATAGCCTTCATTTCTAAGAACAAGAATAGACTGTCGAGTTTCAGATGAAAGTTCTCTTTTTCTGGCCATTTTGAGCGTTTAATTGACCCCACAAATGTGATGCTCCAGAAACTCAATCTGCTCAAAGAAGTGCCCATCCAACCAATCCAACTTGTGGGAGCTGCTTCTGGAAGCGTGGGGTGCAATTTCTCCAGATTACCTCAACAAATTAACAGCTAGAATGCCAAAGGTCTGCAATGCTGTAATTGCTGCAAATGAAGGATTCTTTGACGAAAGCAAAGTTTGATGTAAAAAAAATCTTATTTCAAATACAAATCATTATTTCTAACCTTGTCAATGTCTTGACTCTATTTTCTATTCATTTCACAACATATGGTGGTGAATAAGTGTGACTTTTCATGGAAAACACAAAATTGTTTGGGTGATCCCAAACTTTTGAACGGTAGTGTACATACATACATACATACATACATACATACATACATACATACATACATACATACATACATACATACTAGTATGTATGTATGTATCTCTATGTGTGTGTGTGTATATATAGTATATCACAAAATAGTTTTTATATATCTTATATTATATATATGATCACAAAATAGTTTTTATATATTTATATTACATTATATATATATATTATTACATTATGTGATATATGTCACATATATAAACAACATAATATATATTATTATATATTATTAATATATAATGATATAATGTAAGATACATAAAACTGTTTTGTGTGTGTATACGTATATATACTCCGCTCCTCATTTGTTGAGCACTTTTATCAACACCATTGACAGTTTAAAAACAAAAACGCTATTTAAATATATATATAAATATAAATATATATCACAAAATAGTTTTTATGCTCCATTGGGGTGGTTTTTGCCTTCATTGATAAATAGATCATGCACTAAATGGAAACGCATTAAAAAGTGAAATGCGAACAGAATTTAATCACGTGATCATCTGTCTCTTCATTCTAACTAGTCCATCTTTCTCATGGCTCTTCAAGTATGGACACATGACATAGGACACATCAAACTATGTTCAGGGTTTTATTCGCTCAAACAGATCTGATGGAAACGAAACCAATTCACACTTTATTATTTGTCAGTTTCGAAAAATTCAGTTAAAATTTATTTGACTGGGCGACCAGGTAACATAGCGGTCTATTCCGTTGCCTACCAACATGGGAATCACCGGTTCAAATCCCTGTATTACCTCCGGCTTGGTCGGGCGTCCCTACAGACACAATTGGCCATGTCTGCAGATGGGAAGCCGGATGCGGGTATGTGTCCTGGTCGCTGCACTAGCGCCTCCTCTGGTCAGTTGGGGCACATGTTCGGGGGTGAGGGGGAACTGGGGGGAATAGTGTGAGCCTCCCATGCGCTACGTCCCCCTGGTGAAACTCCTCACTGTCAGGTGAAAAGAAGTGGCTGGCGACTCCACATGTATCGGAGGAGACATGCGGTAGTCTGCAGCCCTCCCTGGATCAGCAGAGGGGGTGGAGCAACAACCGGGACAGCTTGGAGGAGTGGGGTAATTTGCCAAGTACAATTGGGGGGAAAAAAGGGGAAAAATCTGCAAAAAAAAGTAATGATTTGACTATCTGTACGGGGTTTGAATGTTCTCTCTTCTTCTCTCTTGTTCATTAAATGAGTGACTGCGTGTGTGTGTGTGTGTGTGTGTGTGTGTGTGTGTGTGTGTGTGTGTGCGCCCTCTACGATGGACTGTTGACGTGTCCAGGAAGTCTCACTGTCTTCTACACACATCACCCACATTGCTTGCTGCGACAGACTGCAGTTCCTACTTAATGCTGAAATGGATCAGGCCGGTGAGGACAGTGAACGGTGAATAGGTGAATGTGGCTTACCTGCACCATCGGGGGTGATGGTGTCCAGCTTGACAGCAAGGGGGAAGTTGGTCTGTCTGTAGTGGTCCAGGGCGTGACCGTTTCCCCCGCTCCCGTCGAAGAACCACTTCCCGCAGAGCACAGCGCCGTCTGTCAGGTTCAGCCACAGGTTTTCCCGCATCTCGCATTTCTGACACTTCCACCCGCTGACAGGAAAGAGACACATATAGGCTCTCAATATCTGTTCATTTCCACATTCAGTCACACCAAGACTACGTTTAGACCGCCTGGTGCAAGAGACCCAATTCTGAATTTTTGCTCTGATACACAGATCGGATATGTGTTTATAACAGTGTAGCCAGGGTCCGCGGTGGTGTAGCGGTCTAAGCATCGGCTTTGTGTCGATGCAGTTGCCCACTGGGGACCGGGGTTCGCGCCCCAGTCTCGTCAGATCCGACTATGGCCGGCCTCGATGAAGCAGCAATAATTGGCAACACTGTCTTCGGGAGGGGGGCGGAGTCGGCTTGTGTTCGTCACATGAATGCATCTCTGGGTGTGTTAGAAAAAGCAGTGGTTCAGCCTGGAAAGTGGCGAGGCGTCTCCTTCGAGACTGCTAGCCGGAGAGAGGCAGTTGGCGAACGCATGTAGTACGAGGGTGGGTGTTTGAACTAAAATAGGGATTGATTGGCCACTAAATTGGGAGAAAAAGGGAAAAATCAGAAATAAAAATTTAGGATAATGGTGTAGCCAGTAAAAAAAGCACATGAAATTGGATATTTTTCAGATCTGATTTTGACCACATTCATACGTGGAAATAAATCAGATAGGAGTCTGACACCCGCCAATGCAACGCTCAAGACCTGCAGTGTGAACATAGCCAAGGACTCATGGAGGAAGTAAAGAACTTGACAGACACCTCTCAGGCATACTGAAAGCAGGTTTTGATCATAGACCAGGGCGAGGTGAGGGCAACTGCATTGACAATGAATTGATAACACATTTGTTTTCCAAACAAAACACTGTTACTGCAGACATAAATGAGAAATTTCACAGTAAATGTAGTCAGATGTGATGGCATGAAATCAATCTGTTTGTAATTTGGTGTCGAAAAGCATGCTGTAGTGCCACAACATAAACGTGGTCAAGACCATTTACTATTTATTTGCTAAACCAGTCAAAATAGTATGAAAAATCACTGCAACATGCCACCATCAACGGTTATGACAAGCCACCTGTCATCACCGTTGCCATGTAATTAATGTGTACAAAATATGTTATATGAATAAAGTGTGATGGATTGATCAGGAATCAGGAATATCTATTTCATTTCATGTACTTGCATACATGAAATGAAATGAAACATCGTTTCCCCCAGCCCACAGCAGTGCAACACAAACATAAAAACACATATCCAAAACCTACAAGAACACATATATCCAAACTACAAAAAAAAGAATACAAAAATACAAAAACTTCAAAACTACAAAAACACATATACAACATATCCACACACACACAAAAAAAAATAATTTCACTGTCCAAGAGAGCGAACATCAGCCAGGATGATTGTCGGAACTGCCGGTCTGCATGGACTAGCAGTTAGCTTAGCCTGCCCTGCTTCCGCATCCTGTCACACCACCCTTAGTGTTTCCTCTTTGGGCACAGCTCCGGGCAGGGCCGCGATCCCCAGGCCCACGGGACGCAGCAGACCAAGCTCTCCCAACCGATCCAGCACCAGCTCTCCCAGCCATCAGACAAAGACACAAACTCAGACGCAGACGTGGACATGGGCAAAGACACTGCATGGACGGCACAGGGTGAGGCCACAAACGTAAATTTACACCGCCATCTTCCCCACACTAGAAGCGGAAATGGATTACCGAAATGGAAATGATGGATTGATTAGTAACAATTGACAAAACCCCTCCTGGCCAGGCCTATATAAATGGAATGGTAGATATCGGTGTAAAACGAGTGTGTCCTACGTTACCTGGGTGGGATCCGGACTCCATTGTCCTGCTGTCTGAGGCTCCTCGCGTGTCTGGACACCTGGATCTCCTCCTCCCAGGACTCCGGCTCCTGCTTCTTGTAGGCCGATGGCGCGTTGAGCACGGCATCACAGGCTATTGTCACCTGGACATGAGAACGAAAGAAAAAACAAAGAAACAGATGAGATCAATGACACAGACACAAACCTATTACCCTCTGTGCCAGTGGCTCTCAACCTTTTTGCGCCAAAGCCCCTTTCAACCCCCCCCCCCCAACCCATTTAGTGAGCTTATTCAATTTCCCCTCGGGGATGAATAAAGTATTCTGATTCTGATTATTCAAATCAAACCCATAACAGCATAAGATATTTAATAATATCTGTTGTTGTATTGATCCTCATATGGTTACAAAGCAGAAGTCCTGATTTATTTCCCTCATAAAAGCATGTGTGACATCTACAAGAAAGCAAAACCACTATTATGTTTATCTTGATGCATGCTCAATAATCCAGGTAAGAAGATCAAAGAAGTTTGAATCAGTTCATCCAGCTACAATGTTTATTGACAGATACATTTCATCACTCAACTAAGTGACATCTTTAATGTCATTTAGTTGTGTATCTGTATGTATCTGTCAATAAATGTTGTATCCAGATGAATTGATTCAAACTTCTTTGACTATTAATATTACTTTGTGTCATAAGTTTAGCTGAATTACTTATGCATTAATGTTTTGTGTTTGAAGTTTTCAACGGTTTCCCATCATCTCGAGGCCCCTCTGGCTGCAGGACCATCACTCACTTCTGTTTTCATGCCGTGTTTCTGGGATTTTAATCAATGTTTCACATTTCATTGAATTGGTTCTTTTGAGATTTTTGAATCTTGATTTTTTTTTTTTTTTGCGATTATCTAATTTTTCTTATTTATTATTGAGGGGCAGTACGGTGGTGCGGTTGTTAGCGCAGTTGCCTCACAGCAAGAAGGTCCTGGGTTCCAACCCCGGGGTTGTCCTACCTTGGGGGTCGTCCCAGGTCACCCTCTGTGTGGAGTTTGCATGTTCTCCCTGTGTCTGTGTGGGTTTCTTCCGGGTGCTCCGGTCGGCCATACTAAATTGTCCCTAGGTGTGAATGTGTCAGCCCTGTGTGATGGCCTGGCGGCTTATACAGGGTGTCTCCCTGCCTGCCACCCAATGACTGCTGGGATAGGCTCCATCATCCCGCAACCCCGACTGGGATAAGCGGATTGGACAATGGTTGGATGGTTGGATTTATTATTGAATTGAATGGTGGTCTTGGTTGTCCAGAAATGTGCTGATAAATTAAATTTACAATTACTAATACTTTAAAGAGAAAGAATGAGTGAAGTCTGGTTGAGAATGTCACAAAAAGCGATGTACCTTGAAAAAACATCATCACCCACCAAATGTTATAAGGACTGAGAAAGCGGCTTAATTTGTTCATTGTAAGTGTATTTGTCTTATTTTAAGGTTTACTTTCATTAGCCTGGTTTTTGGCTGTAGGAGAACAAATTTTCAGAAATCACCATACATGAGGGCCAACATAAGCTGTAAATGAAGTAAAACAAATAAAAAGAAAAAAAAACTAAGATAAGTGAGCTTTTGCAAGACACCAAGAACGTGTGACAACTCAGTGGCAGAAAAACATTGATCCAGCACAAGACGAGGAAAACAGTATTGAAAACAACAACAACAAAGGGATTTCACATGAAACAGCAACGTGAAACAGCAACTTAAAATGCAGAAGCGAGCAGATGAACCATGCATCAGTTTCAAGTAAAAATCACAAAACAAAACAAAAATAAAACCAACCATAAGATGTTCGTCCAAACCAAAAAGCCAGAGCCCGAGTGTTCCTCCAGCAGACGTGTGATGAATTATTCACAAGAGCAGTACAAGTTATAGCTTCAGAGAAATACATAACACACGCGTAGAATAACTTGGACAGAAAAAGAAAGAAACTGAGAATTTCTGGATGCCAAAAAGAAGCAGACACAGCACGGAAACAGCCGGGGAGAGTGAATAAGATATGAAAAGAGGTCTTCTGTGAAATACATACGTCTGCCCTCACTTGCACTTCACATAAACTGATGTTATTGCTGAACTCCATGCAAACACTGCAACACAGACCCAGATGTGCTAAGATGCCCTCGGTGAGGTCACCAGTGGTTTCCAGTTTGACTTCTGCCACTTCTGACTCGGGTCGACAGGTCCCTGTGAGAAATTTTGGACCGGGTGGCTTTTCGAATTCATGCAAAGTGGAGGTGCTTGTAAGTTCAGATGGCTGCCCTGGGGTAAAACACTGGTGAGCACCCATCCCTTTTAACACGCCCAAAACACACACGAGCCCAGTGGCACCGACTCACTGACCAGTGCTGGCAACTCCTCGATATTCGGTAAGGGGATCTCGTAGTGGTCTGGGAATATGATGAGCTTGGCTTCGTCCTCATACTCATAGTCCTCCCCATTAAAATCGCGGTTTAACTCCAAATCTTTGAGGGAGGAAGCACATGATTAATACATACAGTATCAATTAAGACAAGTCATGGATGCTGATAACAGCATTGATTGACATTCACAAGCTGAAGTCCAGAAAGCAAAGCTCCAATGAGAGTTAGCAGAGGTGTTCAGCAGTCGCTTCACTTAGAATCTATGACTCTGTGTGTGTGTGTGTGTGTGTGTGTGCTTCGACTGTGTTGAGGTGTGAAGGGGGGGGTGTCACACTGGACAGTCCTAAATTAAGTGTCACATCATCAACCAATAGTCCTGCCAGAATATAAGTAACAGCAAAAAAAAAAAATCAGAAATCAGACACACTTTTGTCATTTCACTTCATGCACTTGTGTACATGAAATGAAACGAAATGCGGTTTCCCCCAGCCCACAGCAGTGCAACACAAAGACAAAAATACATCCAAAAACTACAAGAACACATATATCAAATAAAAAAATCGCTGTCCAAGAGAGAGCGAACGCCAGCCAGGATGACTGTCGGAACCGCTGGACTGCATGGGCTAGCAGTTAGCTTAGCCCGCCCCGCTTCCGCATCCTATCAGACCCCCCTCGGCGTTTCCCCCTCGAGCGCAGCTCCAGGCAGGGGCCGTGGTCCCCGGGCCTACCGGACGAAGCAGCCCAAGCTCTCCCAGCCGATCCAGCCCCAGCTCTCCCAGCCAGACACCCTCGACACACCTCCCCGCACGCCTCACGACGACATCAAAAACACCACAGTCAACGCCAGGTGAGGCCGCCGCCAGACCGCCCTCGGTGTTATCGGAACTGCCGGTCTGCATGGGCTAGTAGTTAGCTTAGCCTGCCCTGCTCTCCCAGCCATCAAACGAAGACAAAACTTAAGACGCAGACTGGACAAAGACACTGCATGGGCGGTACTGGGTGAGGCCGCCGCAAATGTGAATTCGCGCCGCCACCTTCCGACACCGGCACTGGGTGAGACCGCTAATTCACGCAGCCATCTTTCCACACCGGAAGTGACATACATCGCTCCATGGCATCTAGATACACCATCTACTGCCAACCTTGCCAAATGGTCTATCTAGCTAGATGTCATTAATTTGACTGTGGGTGGATAATGGATGGATGGATGGATGATTCAAGGTGTGAAAACATGGAAAAACAGCGTCGATGAGAGACTTTGTTAATGTCCATGTGGGAAGACAACTTAAATATGTTATGCCGCCGTGGCATTTACCAATGACAGTGAAGCGAGCAAGCAGGCTGGGAACTTTCTCAAGGACACTTCAGCAGACCAGATTCCCCCAACATCCCCTACCCACCCTCCCCCATTATTACATAACATTTGCATGGAAATACCACATGAGACCATCATTGAATGTACTCTGAATGTACATTCAAGGTTTCACACAGTAATGGCTCGCTTGTAAAGGACAGAGCAGTGAAAATATAAGTTACGAGAACGATCGAGAAGGTTCATCAGGTCAGTCAATCAAAACGTATACAGCACACTTTATACATTAAAATGTAATGCGGTCCACTTCACATTAAGTGAGAGCGTGCAGGTAGAGAGAGGGTCACGATGAAAAAAAAGCAGAACAAATGGAAACAGATGACAGAGAGAATCCTCTTTTCATTTGAACTCCATATACAGTTGTGGATTTCTCACTCGGAGGCCTAAAGTTGTGTCTGTGACTCAGGAGGCATTAAACCAAAGATCCGTGAGCCACTGCTGCCCCCTAACCCAGTGTTATTGCTGGTGTAACAGTGACGTCTGAGGAGAGAAGACATCTGATTAGATCATCAGACAACTATGGAGATGTCCAAACACCCATCGGCCTGCAGTCACATAGGAAATAATGAATACAAGTACCAGGCGTGCATGTGTTTGTGTGTGTGTGTGCCCGCGCATGCGTGTGTGCGAGATCCAAAATGGCTGCCAGAGAGGACTGTCCCACATTCCTGTCATGCCACCAAACACCTTGTTGAGAGGCTGCGTCACAACCGAATCAGAGAGACGGAGTCGAGAGAGGTGACAGCTGAAGTCGTAGCCTTATAAAGTGTGGGGTGACAGGAAACAAAGCAGTGTCGATCACAGAGGATTTAATTTATAATCCTTAATATTTTTTTGGTTACATTTATTGACTCCTACGGCGATACTGGTGACTGCATTGGCTGGAGTCGGACCATTCCAAATTCCATTCAGAATGAATCAGAGTTTCCAGTGCCGTGGTGTCAACCTTATTTACTGACGTTGTCCTATCTGTTGGTGAAGGTCTTCTACCAGTTTGCTCTGCAGCCCTCCCTGGATCAGCAGAGGGGGTGGAGGCAGTGACCGGGATGGCTCGGGAAGAGTGGGGTAATTGGCCGGGTACAATTAGGGAGAAAAGGGGGGAAACCCCCCTCCTCAAGAAAAAAAGAAAGAAAGAAAGAAAAGAAAAGAAAAAGGCCATTTGTCTTACTCTTCCACATTTGGCTGCTATGGTGAAGATGTACAACACTGTGCACCATATCACTTTACCTGCAAAAGCCCTACGCTGCAAAAAGGACATCCCTCCATCCACTAGCCAAACCGCTTATCCTGCTCTCAGGGTCGCAGGGATGCTGGAGCCTATCCCAGCAGTCATTGGGTGGTAGGCGGGGAGACACCCTGGACAGGCCACCAGGCCATCACACAGGGCCGACATATACACACACACACACACACACATTTACACCCTAGGGGCAATTTAGTATGGTCGATTCACCTGACCTACATGTCTTTGAACTGTGGGAGGACACCAGCGCACCCGGAGGAAACCCACGCAGACACAGGGAGAACATGCAAACTCCACACAGAGGATGCCCTGGGACGACCCCCAAGGTTGGACTACCCCAGGGCTCAAACCCAGGACCTTCTTGCTGTGAGGCGACCGTGCTAACCACTGCGCCACCATGCCGCCGCAAAAAAGACAAGCTTATCAAATCATTTTATCTTGTTTTAAGTCTTGTAATGCTCCTTTAAAGATATTGCTAGTAAAATTGTCCTACCCCACTGACAGATAATAGTTCTTATTTCCAGAAAGTGTATTCAATTATGAGATTTGTTATGAGTTTTCACTCATCAGGGATGGAAAACCTAAAACAAGAAACAATTCAAGATTTTATTATCAGACCAAATGTCTTGAAACAAGTCCTATTATCATGGAACAGGCACACTTTCCTGACACAAAACATAATATCTGCTCGCGGGGTAGAAAAACTTATCTTGAAATAAGCTTTATGAGACTTAAAACACCCTCGTGAGCTTGATGTGGATCATCGTGGACCGGCTAATGTTTTAAATGGAAGTATAAAAGAAGAACATCTGTTTGCAAGTGAAATCTTCATTACACACAACCAGGTCAGCAAGAGCGAGAGAGCGAGAGAGAGAGAGAGAGAGAGAGAGAGAGAGAGAGAGAGAGAGAGAGAGAGAGAGAGAGAGAGAGAGAGAGAGAGAGAGAGAGAGAGAGAGCACTGAGTGGAGTCCTGTCATGGCTGCCCACGGCAGAAGTGTGTCAGGCTGGAGTGGAGTGGGGGGTGGGGGTTGATGGGCGGTGGCAGCTGATGGGCCGATGGGGCAGCATGCGTCAGCTAGGAAAAGGGGCAGAAAGCGTTCCTCTACCACACACACACACACACACACACACACACAGCGGTAGGCGGGGCGGAGCATATGGCGCTTTGGATTTAGAACCGTTACCAACAAATAAATGGTCTATGTTTAGACCAAAGGTGTGTGTATGTGTGGGGGGGCATGGGGGGTGGGGGGGAGGTCACATGGGAAGTATCTGTTGCTTTGGGTAAAGAGAGACTAGGTGGGGGGTGGGAGGGGTCAGCTGACGGGGTCATGGCTATAGTTCAAAAACAAAAACACAATAGCGCGATGGTTTTGGAGTCTTTCATGTATGACCGTTGTGTTTCTGACCGCAGGTTTGAATACAAATCAGCACACACACACACACACACACACACACACACAATGTTCCCATCACCCAATATATGCAACTACATCCAAATCTACATTTAAGATTATTTACAATAAATAATTTAGATTTAAATTGGATTTAAACCATTTAGGTTTGATTGACTTATTTGGCCTGTGAATGTAAACGCTCTCGTTGCCCGCTGGACAGGACACTGGACAGGACGCTGGGCGGGACGTTGCCCGCTGGGCGGGACACTGGACAGGACACTGGACAGGACGCTGGGCGGGACGCTGGACAGGACGCTGGGCGGGACACTGGACAGGACACTGGACAGGACGCTGGACAGGACACTGGACAGGACGCTGGGCGGGACGTTGCCCGCTGGGCGGGACACTGGACAGGACACTGGACAGGACGCTGGGCGGGACGTTGCCCGCTGGGCGGGACACTGGACAGGACGCTGGACAGGACGCTGGGCGGGACGTTGCCCGCTGGGCGGGACGCTGGACAGGACGCTGGGCGAGACGCAGTGCGGCAGCCAGACTGCCAGCCTGCCAGTGTCCCTTACCGCCGATCCGGGTCAAACGTCTACTGAAGTACCTACCCTACCAACTATAGACTGGGCTTTTATTTCAGCCATGCAGGAATCAACCCGGGGCAAAAGAGGGGTTGATTTATCGGTGCGGACCGCAGCTCTGCCCCCTAGTGTCAGACCGGGGTAAAACAGAAATTACCTAGAAACACTTTCCCATTTCTTCTCCTGGGGATGGCGCCACCCGCTGCACCTGTTGCTTTCTGTGGGGGATAAAGAGACAACAGCGAGATCAGTTTCAGAAAATTAAATAAAGCCAATAATGAAATAAAACTTTTGTCACCTAAAGAAAACACGTGTCTGACAAGTGAGATGGAAAAAAACCCCATATATATATATATATATATATATATATATATATCTGGCACAACTTAGAATCATTATGGTTATATTTAAGCATATATATATGCTTAAATATAACAATAATAATAGTAATTTCATTTATAAAGCACTTTTCTAAAACAATGCCACAAAGTGCTTCACAAATGTTTTTAAATCAAACAAGGCAAAAACAAGAGTAAGACCAAACAAGTAAGAGCAAAAATAAAAACAGCATAAATAAAAACAAATATCATACATATGTAAAAAGCTTTCATAAAAAGGAACTTCTTAAGACGAGATTTAAAAGAAGCTAAAATGATCATGTCTCAGAATCCAGCTTGTGGTTCATCACATTGAACTGTTTGGTAACGTAACGTATAATATCAAAACCAAAGGTAGTTTTCAAATAATACTTCCTCAAATATTTCAGACTTCATTTTGTGAGACATTTTATGTCATAGTTTCTTGTTTTAATTCATTGAGGTTACAAAATAGTGTATCGCAAGACAACAGTATCGAAATGTCACCCCGATACAGCACCAGTGATAATTGATAATGCCAGTTTACTGCCCAGCCCTGGATGCAAGTCATTTTGTGAGAAACTGATGCTACATGTAGAGTTTTCCAGGTCAGGTTACACAGCGGGGGGAACCCCCCGATGGAGAGCGCCAATAGGAAAAGAGGCAACGCTGAGACTGGTCAGCACAGGGTGGGAAGAGGATCAACCCACCAGGCAGATGCCATGTCCATGAAAAACATGGCGAGTTGAAGATACGGGGCATCCGCAGCCCCTGAGCACTGCACTTTCAGCCTCTGTGCGGTCTAACCTGACAGGATCCCCGAGAAGCACATCACCCACGTCTAACGGACAGAAGGATGCATTAAACTGACTCAACCCTCATCAAGAGGTTTCCCATCATCAGTAATTTGCTCAAACATTCAAAGATTAATACATGGATTGGGTGATTCTGGATCACCTATAGGTAGGAACAGAAGTGTGTGGACTGTTGATAGACTGCCAGTTTGTTCCAAGTGTCTCTCCAGACTCCATATCCAGATAGCATCCGGATGTGGGCCACTTCATGCCCTGAAGTGGCCCACACGTATAATAGCAAATACGGCCCAAATAAGCCAAATCAAATGTGGGCCTTTTTTGGCAAAGATCCGGTGCTCTCGGCAACATGTAATTTGGATGTGACCCTGAAGTGGCCCGTGTGGTAAATGGTGAATATGGCCCAAATATCACAAAACAAATATGGCCCACCTCTGGCAAATATGTGGCACACACGACATTGTTATGGCTTGGTTCTGGCCCAGAACTGGCAAACAGGAGCGGACCGCACAAGTGCCATCATTCCAAGCGGTATGTGGGCCGGATGAAAGTGTTGGTGTGGGACGGGTCCGGGCCACAGCAATTTTGCTATCTGGGTTAACATGAATGTGATACAGGACCGGGAATCGGCAGACACCTTTCAGTTTAGAGTTGACATGTATTGCAATTTCTCGACCATCGTGATATTACAAATACTGCAATTCCATTACACGGCTTTTTTTAAAGGCTCCGTTCCCTCTTATCTACAGTAAAGTGTGAAACACCAAATTGATCCACAACGCATTCAACTGAGATCCCCTACTAAATAAAAACATAAGCTAAATACATGAGCACGCTTCCCTTTGTAAAACAATTGAGCACAACAAACTCAAACAGTCAGAAATACAGAAATCATTGCATCACACCTCTTCACAACATCTGTTCCATTCAGAGCAAAGGCTGCCATCTTCAGAACTGTTGTGGTTTGGTATCTCGCTTTTACACTGAACCCCTAATAGACAACTAACAAATAAATCAATATGTGGTTTTAACAAATCATAAACACTTTGTGAATCCAGGTAGCATGTACATCTAAATGAATATCAGCTGGCAGTAAAACGACCCGAGCATTTCTAGCTGGTTTCCATCAGGACCATCCATCCATCCATCCATTATCCAAACAGCTTATCCTGCTCTCAGGGTCATGGGGATGCTGGAGCCTAACACAGCAGTCATTGGGCGGCAGGCAAGGAGACACCCTGGACAGGCTGCCAGTCCATCACAGGGTCCACCCACCCATCCAACCACCCATCCACCCACACACACACACACACACACACACACACACACACACACATTCACACCTAGGGTCAATTTAATACGTCCAATTCACCTGACCTGCAGGTCTTTGGACTGTGGTCCATCAGCACCTGTCAGGTTCAAAATGACAACGTAACATAATAACACCGAGGGCGGTCTGACAGGACACGGAAGCGGGGCAGGCTAAGCTAACTGCTAGCCCATGCAGACCAGCAGTTCCGATAACACCAAGGGTAGTCTGGCGGCGGCCTCGCCTAGCCTTGACTGTGTTTTTAGTGTCGTCGTGTGGAGTGCGGGGAGGTGTGTCGAAGGTGTCTGGGCTCAGAGAGCTAGTGTTGGTAGCTGAGGGAGCTTGGTCTGCTGCGTCCTGTGGACCCAAGGACCATGGCCCTTACTGAAGCTGCACACAACACACACACACACACACATATGCCTGGAACTTGTCTTCATTATTCCCTCATTATTCCCTATTGGAAACACACCTTTCCCTGACTAGTCTGTGAAAACATCGCACACCACATCAAATGCTGCACCTAGGATTTACTTGTTTTAAATTTTACATCCATTATAATGCCCATTTGGAGTATTTTCTCTGCTCAATCTCCTTGATCTAATGGACAGAGGGCACAACACAATCAAAAGACCATCAGAGAACAAGGCGCGCGCCCACGCACACACACACACACACACACACACACACACACACACACACACACACACACACACACACACACACACACACACACACACACACACACACACAGAATGCTGACACACTGTGGTCCATGTGGACTCATGGTGGAAAGCAGCAGAGACATCGGAGCCGGTATGTGACCAGCTGTTTCTGGCTCGATCCTGGCATGGAAATAGAAGCTCTTTACAGCGGGGGGGCTTATATCTGGGAGCAATTAGACCCAACGGGGCAAACACGGGGGCAACTAAGGCCTTTGTTGTTCACCATCAAACTGTAATGATGGGGCTTATTGCATTCACTGTGGGTGCAACTTTGCTCATGGGCAGAAGAAAACATGGCGACTGTTGCATGTGATAGAGGGGAAATACCGTCTGGGAAAAAAGGCCGAATTGCCAGCACTGTGTTTACTATACCACTTAAGTTTGAGGATCTGACATAAGTGATAGGGACAAAATACTACTAATGCAGGATAAACAGTTACATAAGGATTAGAGATGTAAAGTACTGTGTATTAACCAAGAAAAAATAGAAACAGATGGACTTTTATTTATGGGGCAGTTAAAATTATGAAGATTATGAAAATTATAAGATTATGAAATATTAAAATTATTATCCTATATGACTGGATTGGTGGTTTATAAGTTTGTGTGTGTGTGTTAAATAGTTATATCTAGCAACATGACAGTGTTGTCAGTACGATGTACAGTGTTAAATAAGATTAATAATAATACCTGATCTAATTAAAGTTATCGTATTTTTTTCTTATTTCATGTCGCCTATTTTCTTTCGCTTTCCTTCTCCCAAATACCAGTGTAGGCTCATAAATGGACTCTTGGAAGACTAACCTTCAAGCTAAACGAGATCCAAATAAAGAAAACATTGAGCGTTTTACAAAACCAAAGAACAGTGCATTGACTGATGCATATGAATTAAAAACACAACAAAAGCTACTGTTGTGAAGTGCCGTTAGATGATATTTGAATTTAAGGAAACTGAGTGTCGGTCCAAACCTATCAAACCAAAGAGCCTCTATCCGAGAGTCCCTTGAGCCAAGGAGGTCAGCCTTGAGAAACAGGTTTTATCAAAGATCATGTTTTTCTGTTCATCTAATTTGATCCACTGAAAACCTTATTTAACTTTAACTTTATAAAGCGCAGGATGAATCCAGCCCAAGACGCAGTAGCAGGGACCAGTATACGTGCTGGGTAATAATAATGCCAGTGTGGGCGTTCAATTAAGCAGACGGAGATGGTGTTTCCTAAATTTTCACATCCCACTATCCCATCTCATGTTCACCTTCACACACACACACCGTGGACAACTATCTTTATCCTGTCAGGCCTACTAGACATTGGCATACAGCAAGAGAGGCAAGTCTTGATAACAAGTCAAATCAATGTGATTTTAGAGAGGAGCATAACATTGTTCATGTATAACATTATTCATGGGCCTAATAGAGACCCATGTTAACCAGTGACCATGCTTTTCCTGCATGTCACAAAAATATCAGCGGGGACAACAAACAACACAACCGCCTAAATCGACACCCCTGCCTAATTCCTCACCTATGTGACAAAGAATTTAACTAGGTCTATATGCTCGGTATGTGATTTAATACAATACAACAGTAAAATACAGGATTAAAAGTGATAGCATTACTTGTTTCTGGAGTTCATAACACTTTATACACCAAGCTAACTTCAAGTTAGCGCTGTGCCCTACTAAATGAACTTCACCAGGCAAATGACGATGAAATTAAACATTTAAGGAAAGTTAAAACCTTCACAACCTCCTGATGTTACATCTACTGTGGTATTGTGAATGATACTGTGTATTTGTACACGCCAGACAAATCACACTTACTTCTTCTACCATCATTCATAGACAAAAGGATATCTTTTTTACAAATAATTTAACTGTGTTGATCTAAGCTTTGGGTCACCAAGACTTAAGTGTTTAAGTCGGCATTATTGTTTTCTAAATCACAATTAGATTTTACCAAATTATTGCATTATTCTCACTGTATTTTCCTGGTTCACTGGTCCATATCACTCTTTTTAGATACATGTCTTGCATTTTTCAATGATTTTTATTACAGTTATAAATATCATTAGCACTGTTATTTAGCAGTAGTAGTAGTAGTAGTAGTAGTAAATAGCAGCACTACATTGAATTTGTGTAGTAGTATACCACATAATGCGACATTAGTTGTGTTGTTGGTTTAATTCTGTTTCCTGCTTCACAATTTAGTTTCCCTACAGAGAAATAAAGTTCAACTTATACTGGTAGTAGAAGTAGCAGCAGTAACAGTAGCAGTATTAGTAGTAGTACTATATTACACTGGTGTAATTGTAGACACTATAACACATAAAGCTAATCTGTTAGGTGTGTCACTTTTATTTTAAGTCTGTTTCACAATTCAATTCAATTCTCTCCACAGAGAGAAATAAACTATATGTTGTCATGGTAGTAGTAGTAGTAGCAGCAGTAGTAGAAGCGGTAGTGGTGACTATACAAATAAAATTGACTTGACTTGACTAGTAGTAATAGTAGTAGAAGTGGTAGTAGTAGAAGTAGAAGCGGTGAAAGTGGTCGTAGTAGTGGTACAACAACAACGGTAACAGTACTTGTACAGCTGTAGTTCCTTGTGGACCCCCAGTCAGACGCAGTACAGAGAGAACAGCTTACCTCTTTGACGTGTCGCTTAAGGTGTATGTAAACACTCTGTCCTGTTTTGCGGTAATGCCGCTCCACATGTTCTCTTCCAAAGCCCAGGAATGTGTTCATACACACATACAGGCCTCCCTCAGACTCCTGCAAACACATACACAACAACAACAACAACAACAACAACAACATGAAAATAGGCCAGATTTTTTTTTTAAAGCACAACATGGCAGCATATCCAAAACATCGTCCTTAACCCTTTGGAAATTTCGTTATTACACAGAGGTTGTGGTGCAACTGAACACATCATCATAATTAAAGTCAAATTTCTAGAGAATCATGTGACACTAATCAATGTTTAAAGAGAGGTGTAATGTGTGTCAGCCATGTTAATCGCTATACGCCCAGTGAGAGATTACAATGAGGGTCAACATTTTAAGGTCACGCTGTTAAACAGGATGTGACATGTTGTGTCCGTATAATTTAACATGTGTTGTGTTGTAAAGTAACACAAGCAAGATGCATTAAACTCAGTGATGCAGCTTGTAAAGTGGCTCACAATGCACACACCAAGTTCAATTCATGTGCACCATAGAGCGAAGGCTGCTGGGTTCCTCCCCCAGACAGCATCCGGATGTGGGCCTCTTCAGGCAATGATGCAGCACCGATGGCCTTCTTCTGGCCCTGACAAAATGGATGTGAGCCTGAGGTGACTCACATGTACAATAGCAAATATGGCTCAAATATGCCTTATCAAATGTGGGCCTTTTTTGGCAAAGATGTGGTGCTCTCGACAACATGTAATCTGGATGTGACCCTGAAGTGGCCCGTGTGGTAAATGGTGAATATGGTCCAAATATCACAAAACAAATATGGGCCACCTTTGGCAAATATGTGGCACATGCGGCACTGCTATGGCTTGGTTCTGGCCCAGATTTGGCAAACAGGGGTGGACCGCCCAAGTGCCATCATTCCACGCGGTATGCGGGCCGGATGAAGTGTCGGGTGTGGGACGGGTCCGGGCCACAGCAATTTTGCTATCTGGGCCTGCAGCCAGCCTCAGCTCGTTTATTGTGTACCAGAACACTTCCCAGGGACAACGCTGTGTTTGTTGTTCCCGTCTCTGTCACTTGTTGTTTTAACACAAGGGGAAGACACGAAACACCGCACAAGCGATCGGACGTGGAAAGTTTGGCGAGGAGCAAACAACTCCCCCTTTTCCTCCCTGATGAAAAGACGGTGCCAGCAGGCACCCGTGTCATCCGCATTAAGGGGGGGGGTGGTTGTTTTAACAGGATTCAACAGCATGTAGTTTTTGTATTATTTTTTTTCTAAAAAGGGGAATCAAACCTGCCATCAACAGCCGCAAAGTTGCACTCGTATATATATGTAAACTACTAATAAGACCCGTTTAGCTAACGGGTCTGACCCTTTAGCCGAGCGGTTAGTGATGTCGCCTTGTGGTGCAGTACACCCCGTATAGAATCCCGCACCGGGCGAGAAAATAACCGGTTACATATATATAGAGAAAGATAGACAAATATAAATAAATGGGGGGGGGGGACTGATAACACTTGAAGGGTCTGGGGGTGACATGTGAGCTGCGGCAGCAGCCCGCGGGTAAAAATAACCCGGAGCGTGGTGATGAACTCCAGACAGCTGAGTCACCTTTCAAAAGGGTCCACGCCGAGATAACCGGCGTCCCGCCGCGCGTTCTGCACCGAGCCGAGCCGAGCCGAGCCGCCTTCCGCAGCCACACGTGCACATACGCGCGCACAACTTTGTGCGATCGACCACAAGCCAGTCGCCAACACAACACAACACAACACAACACAACACAACACAACACAACACAACAGGACTGCCCTCCGTCAGGCCACATCATAGAGTGGCGCGGTAGAGGAACCGGACGGTGACGGTGGGTCCTCCATTAAACCACCCTTCGCGGGCTCTTCCGTGACGAGATTTACCGCGTCTCACCGAAAACACCAGCCTGCCATTCCCCGGCGCCGTTTGCCAGCCAGCCCGGCGCTTTGTGGGGGAAACCGGGGGGGGGCGACTGGTATGACTGGGAACAATGGGAGAAGCCAGGCAGGTGTAATCAGTTTAATCAATTGGCTGCGTTGCAAACACGAGACCCTCCTCCGTATAGCCCCTTAATAACGGGGCCTTTTCTAATGACTTCCTCGATACTACAGTTGTTATTCACACTGGAAACCCCATCCCTCCCCATGTACGCAACGCTTAATCCGTTATTGTCCTGCAGACCCCCGCGCTTCAAGTTCAAGCGAGTCGCGGAGTCGGGACCCCCCCCCCCACACACACACACACACAACACACACTTGCAGTTTAGAGTATAGGCGAAATATAATGAAAGACGAGTAATAAGACAAGCTTTTTGTGATGTAAATTCTCCGAAACGGTGTCATCAGGGAGGAGGAGGAGGAAGAGGAGGAGGAGGAGGAGGTGGGGACGGACACTTACGGGAGAATCGTAGGAAAAGGCACACTCGCTCTTGAAAACCCTGTCTCCTGTCCGGGGCACTCGGATGGTGGGCATGTAAGGGACCAGCAGCTCTCCCAGGTCTGCAGCCATCTTCGCATTCCTGCTTCTGGCGGCACAATGCTGCGGGAGTCACCGGAGCAGGGCTGTCAGAGGAGAGGATGCTATTTTTAAAGCACCCGATCTCCACATTCCTCCCTGCAACGGGGGGGGGGGTGGATGTGACGCTGGAGGGGGGGGGGAATAAAAATAACAGCAGTAACCCCGGTAGTGGACTAGGGCCCAGGAGATATCCGTAGAGAAACGTGTTTTCCTTCCTCTTTAGCGAAGCCTTTGACATTCCCTCTGCCAGCTCGTGACGCACGCCGGACCCCGCCCACCTCTCCGTGCGCCAATTACGCACACCCACACGCGCTCGTCCCCGTGTTTTCCCCGTCTTCGTACCTCGGCGACTTCGGTGAATGCGCCTTTTTTTTTAAAATAATATTTTATGGGTTATGCCCTGCAAACAAACACGCAATACACCCGGTCACTCGAATACTTGAAAACGGTTATCTTACAGACAGACAGACGGACTTGTATCGATCAAATTGCGGACGTGCGTCACCGCCGTCATCTTGCATTTCAGTTCAATTTCACGTTTTGGCGCAAATAATGCCAAATGTTTTTTCATGATCATCCATCCATCCATCCATTATCCAAGCCCATCCATCCATCCATCCATCCATCCATCCATTATCCAAGCCCATCCACCCATCCATTATCCAAGCCCATCCATCCACCCATTATCCAAGCCCAACCATCCATTATCCAAGCCCATCCATCCATCCATCCATCCACCCATCCATCCATATCCAAGCCCATCCATCCATCCACCCATTATCCAAGCCCATCCATCCATCCATCCATCCATTATCCAAGCCCATCCATCCATTATCCAAGCCCATCCATCCATCCATTATCCAAGCCCATCCATCCATCCATCCATCCATCCATTATCCAAGCCCATCCATCCATCCATCCATTATCCAAGCCCATCCACCCATCCATTATCCAAGCCCATCCATCCACCCATCCATCCATTATCCAAGCCCAACCATCCATTATCCAAGCCCATCCATCCATCCACCCATTATCCAAGCCCATCCATCCATCCATCCATCCATCCATCCATCCATTATCCAAGCCCATCCATCCATTATCCAAGCCCATCCATCCATTATCCAAGCCCATCCATCCATTATCCAAGCCCATCCATCCATCCATTATCCAAGCCCATCCATCCATCCATCCATCCATCATCCAAGCCCATCCATCCATCCATCCATTATCCAAGCCCATCCACCCATCCATTATCCAAGCCCTCCATCCATTATCCAAGCCCAACCATCCATCCATCCATCCCTCCATTATCCAAGCCCATCCATCCATCCATCCATTATCCAAGCCCATCCATCCATCCAGCCATTATCCAAGCCCATCCATCCATCCATCCATCCATTATCCAAGCCCATCCATCCATCCATCCATCCATTATCCAAGCCCATCCATCCATCCATCCATCCATCCATCCATCCATCCATTATCCAAGCCCATCCACCCATCCATTATCCAAGCCCTCCATCCATTATCCAAGCCCAACCATCCATCCATCCATCCCTCCATTATCCAAGCCCATCCATCCATCCATCCATTATCCAAGCCCATCCATCCATCCAGCCATTATCCAAGCCCATCCATCCATCCATCCATTATCCAAGCCCATCCATCCATCCAGCCATTATCCAAGCCCATCCATCCATTATCCAAGCCCATCCATCCATCCATCCATCCATTATCAAAGCCCATCCATCCATCCATTATCCAAGCCCATCCATCCACCCATCATCCAAGCATCCATCCATCCATCCATTAGCCAAGCCCATCCATCCATCCATCCATCCATTATCTTAACCGCTTATCCTGCTCTCAGGGTCGCGGGGATGCTGGAGCCTATCCCAGCAGTCACTGGGCGGCAGGCGGGGAGACACCCTGGACAGGCAGCCAGGCCATCACAGGGCTAGCATATAGGAGTCAGTTATCATTATTATTATTATTAGGTTAATTAATCATTAAAGGTAGATTACAAAAACGTCTTCCAAAAAAGCCTGTCCATTCATCCACCCACCGACCCATCCATCCTTAAGGAGATGTACACCTTGAGCTTAAATATATATTGTGCAATTTACATATCTTTATTACAAAGTATTTTCCCGATTATTTGAGAGGTCTTAACAGCTTCTTTTTTGTTCGTTATCTTAGAAAGGTAGTCGAAGAGGTGTTGTAGTTCAACACAAAACAGCCGGATATTAGGTGTGAAAGTACAGTTCAAGTTCAAGTAAAGTTCAAGTATATGTACTAGTAGTATACTTGTAAGTATAATTTTGTTTAGTATATCTCTGATAAGTACTTAAAAAGCAAACTGAAAGTATACCCACTGACTTTTAGTTTAAAGTAAGTGTATTAATAGTACACTTGAATAAACTACTTTTTTGTGAGGGCATGTCTTCTAAAACTGATGTCAGTCTGCTCAAGCTTGGAAAAACCAAGAGGGCAGCTTCAACCCGGAAGTCGTGACAATAAGTACATTCACGGAATAAGTGAGAGATGGATTCAATTTCTGTTTTGCAGAAAGAGCAAGCCGCTTATCCAAATTCGGGTGGCGAGATAGTGGAGCTTATCCCAGCAGTCATTGGGCGGCAGGTGGGGAGACACCCTGGACAGGCCGCCAGGCCATCACAGGGACGACACATTCACATGACCGATTCACCTGACCTACGTGTCTCTGGACTGTGTGTGTTTGGGTATCTTTCCTGACCAGTTTAAACTATTTTAAAGTGTAACTTCTTCCCCAGGTCTGAGCCTTACTCCACCCATTGCACAATTATGAAAAATGATAAAAAGTGGGCAAGTGGCTGAGAGGAAGGTTGGGGGGTGTGGGGGATTGGATGAGGAGGGGGTGGGGGGGTTGTGTGAGGCAGGAGTAGCTGGGGAGCTCGGCAAGAAGGGCCCAGTGCGTGTACACAGTTGCCGCCGCATAAAGCCGTATCCGGTCCCGTCCACCGGCTCGCCTTTCAGCATGGTGTCACAGACCACCCTGTGAAGATGACGCCGACAGAAGGGGGCCCGGCAACACTTGCAGCGCACCGCGGTCTCCGGTGGCGGAGAGAGGCGACTGCTCCCCCAGCCGCGGCGTGAACCCAAACAACCCAGTGGTCCAGTGGTGCTTCTGCAGCTGTCAAAAGCACAAGTGCCAACCTCTGCGCCAAAACTGAATTGATGAACTAATATAACCAGAGGTGGAAAACCCAGCTTCAGAAAGTAGAAGTACTAACCATGTATTTGCTCCACCCATGGACCAAACCAGCTGATTTCACTAATTAGTTCTCCTACCTGGCTGACGTGTTGTGCTAATTAGAATCAGTTGGTTTTCCACCTCTGAATATAACTAAATGTAAACTGAGAGAAATTCAAAAAGTTGGTGGAAAATGTAATAGAGGCACGGGGGCGCCCGGGTAGCGCAGCGGTCTATTCTGTTGCCTGCCAACATGGGGATCGCCAGTTCAAATCCCCATTACTTCCAACTTGGCCGGGCGCCCCTACAGACACAATTGGCCGTGTCTGCAGGTGGGAAACCGGATGTGGGTATGTGTCCTGGTTGTTGCGCTAGCGCCTCCTCTGGTTGTTCGGGGTGCCTGTTCAGGGGGGGAGGGGGAACTGAAGGGACTAACATGATCCTCCCACGTGCTATGTCACCCAGGGCGAAACTCCTCACTGTCAGGTGAAAAGAAGCGGCTGGCGACTCCACATGTATCGGAGGAGGCATGTGGTAGTCTGCAGCCCTCCCCGGAACAGCAGAGGGGGTGGAGCAGCGACCGGGACGGCTCGGAAGAGTGGGGATAATTGGCCGGATACAACTGGGGGAAGAAAAAAAAAGGGGGGGTAAATTTTTTTTAAGAAATTAAATAAATAAATAAGCAAGGTTCAGGGCTGATTTATAACAGTAGATGGCGTGTTGAGCCATTTTCAACCCATAAAATGCTGATTTAAAAAAAAATTGGTAAGAAATGTCAGTATTAACACCAGCACTGATGTGTTTCATCACAGTATATTCTTATAATCTACTTTACAGCTAAAAAAAAAAAAAAACACGTTTAATAATAGAAGCTTTTGCCTGATCTGATCAGACGTATCGGTCAGTCTTTGCTCAACTCTACCACCAGGTGGACATTCAGACTCACAGCCACCAAGCCCTCAACCACTGCACATAAAGAGGACAGGGCTTAGGATCAGAGTAGGCTACATACATACTTTATTTACGCCAGAAGGGAAGGAAAATGTACAAACAGTTAAATTCAAAACCCATGATGTATTCATTGACAGCAGGGCTGTTTGGTTTAGTCGTCGGGTGTTGACTTGTGGCTGTTGTCGATGAGATTCTTGTCCAGGGTCGGCACATGGTACCAAGGGCCGTCTCCCCTCTGCCTCATTAGTCGACGCACCTCCAACTGGTTTAGCCTGTTTGTCACACACACACACACAAACATAATAAAGCTGATCATGTAGAAAATGCAATTCATGTTTCAATGATTAACTAAAAAAATAGATAACTGGGCGGCAGCACAGCCCAGTGGTTAATGAAGTTATCCCCATCCAGAAAGGCATGGTTCAGTCCCAAGATTGACTTCAGCTGTTGAGGTACTCTTGAGCAAGGCACGTTACACCTGTTTGCTCTAAGGTAGCTGTATTTATCAGCTAAACCGAAACCACAACCAGAGGGTGAAATAAGAATGTAAATTCAAACAAATTTAAAGCGAAGAATTTAAATTTAATTTTCTGCAGCCAATACGTGCCTATGTGTTCCTATACTAATTCCAACAAGACATGTTGCTTTATGTCGCTTGCACCTTGCCAGTGAAAGAATTCTGGCTGTGTGTGGCTCCATATCTCTGTGTAAAAACATGTATGACACTTTCAAAACCAATGACACACAGAAACATTTGAGGAAAAACTGATGGGTAACGATGCCACAACAGTTCTCTCAGAAACCTAAACCTGTGAATGGTTTGTTTTTTGACATCACACTTCTTCTTGTTGCACGTTGCTGGACAAATAACCACAAAAAAGCAAATGTGAGAACAGTCCACAACCAAACACACCTCATTTCTGCCTTCTCCTGCTCGATCCTGACTGCAGCCATCATCTTCTCGTAATCTTTGACTGGGGAGTCATAGAGGTTCTTTGCAATCCACCTAGTGATGGGATGCTGCAACGGCATGTCAACAAGTGTCAAAGTGTGTTTGGGAATGAGCAGAATTGTGTCTCCTGCATTTTATCATCCTACCCTTTAAAACATTGCAAGGGCTACGTAAATATCTGATGTGGTGAGTGTTGTGATATAGCAGGGCTCGAGAGTGCGACCAATTTGGTTGCACATGCGACCAAAGTTTTTAAGAGTGCGACTGAAAAAAATTATAGGTCGCACCGGTGCACCCGATGCTGCTCGGGTGAACACTGAAATCTCTTTCGCAAGCGCAGCATCTCTCTGTGTTCTCCTGATGGTATCGTGGTCTAAACCAATACGAGACAGAGCTCGGGCGGGTCCTTGCCTCTGATTGGCTGTGGTCCTTTTCACTGCTCTAAGTAGTGTCAGTTCAAAAAATGCGAGCGACCTGAGCAGGCTGAGCGCCAGAGAACTTGAACGGGAAAATAACAGCCTGTACGTCTACGCGACAAAACGAGTGAAAATGAAGAGAGGTAGAGCCATTGAAAGTTTTTTCATTAAAAAAACGAAACCTACTCCTTCAACCAGCCCTACTGTCACTCCATCCATCTCATCTACCGAGAGTAGGCCTACATCCAGCCAAGACACGGAGCCCTCGGCCTCGAAGACGGTCCCTGGGAGAATGCCAAGCCCCGGTCCTTCCGCGATAACATCAGACTCGAAACCAGAGGAGACAACCGAGTTTGAGATAGAGCCCGGCACCCAGAGTCAAATCAAAAAGCCCAAAATTAATTCTTTCAGGCGTGACTGGTTAAAACAATTTCCCTGGCTGAGGTACGACAAAGAACGGAATGCAATGCACTGCATTTACTGTCGGGAGTGTGGTCAGAGTATGGCCGGTAATAGTGCATTCGTCGGAGAGTCAACAACGTTTCGGATCGAGACATTAAAAAAGCATAACTTGTCCAAAAAGCATACTACATGCCGTGACAAGTGTGTAAATACAGTGGCCCCTCTCCCAGCTGCATTTCAGCGTCAGGCTGTATTGATCAGGTCCTCGGAGGAATCAGAAATGATCATAAAATTCAATGTCGCATACAACATTGCCAAGGAGGAAATGCCGTTCACAAAATTTAAGTCAGAGATCATTCTAATGAAGAAAAACGGCTTAAATGTCAACCCAACCTACAGCAATAACAAGGCATGCGCGCAATTTATTGGTGTAATAGCCGACACACTAAAAAATAAGACAGCTGCGGACGTTGGAAATGCCACGTATATGTCATTTATGATTGACAGCGACACAGACGTCTCTACAAAGGAGTGCGTGATTATCTACAGCCGCACTTTGCGGAAAGGGAGGCCGGTCAACATATTAATTGGACATGTCGAGGTGGAGCATATATATATATATATATATTCTTCAGATATATATATTCTTTATATATTGTGTTTAAAATAAAGACAGGCTTTTTCTGCACCTTATTGTTTTAAAAAATCATTCACATTATATGACAGAAGAGCGATAAAAAGGAGACCTTTTGGTGTTAAAGGCGACGCAATGAAAAATGTGGGTGCACCTAAATTTTGTGCTGGTGCACCTAAAAAAAAAAGTTAGGTGCACCAGTGCAACCAATGCAAAAAGTTAGTGTAGAGCCCTGTATAAAGTTAACATGCACTTTTGTATGAGGATACATCTCATCATCCGCTGCTTCTACGGGGTCGGGTTGCGGTGGCAGCAAGCTAAGTAGGGCACTCCAGACATCCCTCACCCCAGCAACATCCTCTAGCTCCTCCTGGGGGATCCCAAGGCTTTCCCAGGCCAGATTTGACATGTAGAGTTCTGGGTCTACCCCGGGGTCTCCTCCCAGTTGGACGTGCCCGGATAACCTCCAAAGGAAGGCGCCCAGGAGGCATCCTAGTCAGACGCCCAAACCACCTCAACTGGCTCCTTTCGATGCGAAGGAACAGCGGCTCTACTCTGAGCTCCCTACAGATGTCCGAGCTCCTCGCCCTATCTCTAAGGCTGAGCCCAGACACCCTACGGAGGAAACTCATTTCAGCCACTTGTATCCACGATCTCACCCTTTCGGTCACTACCCAAAGCTCATGACCATAGGTGAGGGTTGGAACGCAGACTGACTGGTAAATTGAGAGCTTTGCCTTCCGGCTCAGTTCCCTCTTCACCACAACGGTCCGGTACAACGTCCGCATTACTGCTGATGCTGCACCAATCCGCCTGTCAATCTCCCGCTCCATCCTACCCTCACTCATGAACAAGACCCCGAGATACTTGAACTCCTTCACTTGAGGCAACAACTCATCCCCAAACCGGAGGGAGCAATCCACAATTTTCCGGTAGAGAACCATGGCCTCAGACTTGGAGGTGCTGACTCTCATCCCGGCCATTTCACATTCAGCTGCGTGCTGGAGGTTGCGCTATGATGAAGCCAACAAAACCACATCATCTGCGAAAAGCAGAGATGCAATTCTGAGGTTCCCAAAACGGATACACTCCTCACCTTGGCTGCGCCTTGAGATCTTGTCCATGAATATCAAACAGAATCGGAGACAAGGGACAACCTTGGCGGAGTCCGACACCCACCGAAAACGTGTTTGACTTTGTGCCGAGAATGCGGACACAGCTCTCACTTTGGTTATACAACAACCGGATGGCTTGTAGCAACTGCCCCAGTACCCAATACTCCCACAGTACCCCCCACAGAGTGCCCCAGGGTACACGGTCGTAAGCCTTCTCCAAGTCCACAAAGTATGAAGATACAGTTTATATAATATATCCAGTAACACACAGCGGAGGTGATGGCGAGTGGATACAGCTCACACAACCTATATCTCCACAGTAACCTTAGGAAGTAAAAATTTCCCCCCAGAATCGTTTCCAGTCGATTTATATTAAAAAATTCAATGAAAACAGAATGCATCTAGGCACTTTGGAACACTATAATTTTTCTTTTTAATGAACATTTTAATGTAATATACTAAAAACCATACACAACAATAGACATGGCACTATAAGTAAAAATAATTACCTACCTGGCAGAATAGAAGGTACCACCTGTACTGCTGGTGGTACCTGAGGACCTGATTGATAACTGCTACATTTGAATTATCGTAGCACATCTGAATACTATTCCATGTGAACTCAATACCTCCCACCTTTTAGCAGTTACGCGACTCAAACAAGTTTTGTATTTTTGAACCCGGTTATGATCAGCACATAGAAAGAATATCAATACACAAAACACGTGTTGTAAAAAGGTTGGAGAGAGAAAACTGACAATACCTTGTAGTACTCCCAGTATTCAGGTTCGTAACCCTCAGGTGTTTCAACCAGCTCGGCCTCACCTTCACAACACAACCACATTTTAATTCAATTCACAAAGACATACGTTCAATTTATATCTGTAATGTGTACGGCATCAATTCCTAAACCAAACCCAGTAACAGCCAAGACTCAGGATAAAAATCCTCAATATTGATAAAAACACAGAAAAAAGTTACATGTTTACTTACCAATAAACACGTTCACACACGTGACCAAGATAGCAACTGGGATGCCGGTCAACAAAACGTAAAATCGCTGGAAAAGAAAAAAAGAGGAACAGCCAAATGAAATCACAGAAAGTAACTTTCTGTGATTTTCTTACCTGGATTATTGAGCATGCATTAAGACAAACAAATGAGATATTAAAAAACCTCCTACTGCTGTTAAAGCAAAGATGTTAAAGCGGAGTTTAAGCTAACTCCGCCCTTCTTCTGTGTGGAATACATTCCAATTCATGTCAGTTTCTGTCTGGTTCTTATTCCATGGTCTTTCACTTCTTGATCATATATTAACATTCTAGTAACAGGAAATGTATTACATCTGTAGACCTGGGTTCAGTAGCGTTGACCCTGGCAATCCTTGCCATCAGTTTACTGTAATGTCAAAATTCCTTGACTTTAACCTTGTTCTATTTGCAATCTTTTTAAATCAATCTAAATACTATAAATGCTCTGTGCTTTATCAGAATAGAATAGAATATTCTTTATTAGTCATTTTGTACATATATACAAATGAATTTTACTCTCTGCATTAAACCCATCCTAGCTGTGTAGCTAGGAGGCGTTTCAATTAATAAACACTAAAACACAATGTCAAAGTAAAAAAAATACCTTAATTTCAAATGAACTAATTTTCAGGTCGTTATATTCATCTGAAGACTGGACAGGTCAAAAAACAGATTTAAAAGCTTTACATCGCAGCCATTTAGTTGTCTTTATGCATGTTCAATAATCCAGGTAAGAAATTCGAAGAAAGTTAAATCAGTTCATCTGGATATGTTTATTGACAGAAGAGGTCACTTAGATGAGTGATGCAACGTATCTGTCAATAAAGGTTGTATCCAGATGAACTGATTCAACCTTCTTTGATACTGACCGATACGTTTCATCACTCATCTAAGTGACCTCTTCAGTCTAAACTGACTGCAGATAGAGAGATTTTGAGATACTTCATTGATCCCCGTAGGGAAATTACGCTCTGCATTTAACCCGTCCTAGTTGTGTAGCTAGGAGCAGTGGGCAGCTGCCTTTCCTGGGGACCAACTCCAGTTCCTTTTCCAATGCCTTGGTCAGGGGCAGACAGGAGTATTAACCCTAACACGTGTGTCTTTTTTGATGGTAGGGGAAACCGGAGCACCCAGGAAAACCTCACACAGACACGGGGAGAACGTGCAAACTCCACACAGAAAGGACCTGGAATGACCCCCAAGGTTGGATAAACCCGGAGTTCGAACCCAGGACCTTCTTGCTGTGAGGCGACAGCACTAACCACTGCACCGCCATTCCGCCACCCTTATAAACAATACAGTGGCATAACGACCAAAAAAACAATCGATTTCTTACGCAAATATGGGCATGACCATTAACTAGAGTTTCAATGGCCATGTGTACTATTCACAGAGGATTTGGGAATGCTTGCAATCACAGCATTTTAAGATGGTGACAGATGTACTCTTTGGCACCCCCCTAGTTAAAGGATGGTCATACCCTCTTCATAGATGGCTGCTTTGAGTCCCCGTTCAACGCTGGTTTGAACGGAACACTGGTGAAGTCTGCGTGAAGGGAACAGAGGTGATGGGGAGGTATGGTGTCAAGGAGAGGAATGTGGAAGATGGATGGTGGTGGGTTTTACAAAAAGGATGGAAATGCTGTGGTGAATACATATCTGAAGAAGAGGGCGTAACACAGAGTGATGTGTAAGAGTGAAGAAAGGTGCATACAGGTGGACTATATCAAAGGCAAGAGGCACGATCTGAAAGGGATTGGAGACTACAAGGTGGTGACAGGAGAGAATGTAGCTAGGCAGCATCGGATGGTGGTCTGTCGCATGACTTTGGAGACCAAGAAGAGGAAGAGATTGAAGGCAGAGCCAAGGATGAAATGGTGGAAGTTGAAGAAGGAAGACTGTTGTGTGGCGTTCAGGCAGGAGTTAAGACAGGCACTGGGTGGTAGTGAAGAGTTGCCGAATGGCTGGGCAACCACTGACGAAATAGTGTGGGAGACAGCTACGAAGGTACTTGGTGTCATCAGGACAGAGGAAGGAAGACAAGAAGACTTGGTGGTGGAATGAGGAAGTACAGCAAAGTATACAGAGGAAGAGTTTGGAAAAGAAGAAGTGGGATAGTCAGAGAGATGAAGAAAGTAGACAGGAGTACAAGGAGACGCAGCATAAAGCGAAGAGAGAAGTGGCAAAGGCAAAGACGTATGCTGAGTTGTATGAGAGGTCAAACACTAAGGAAGGAGAAAAGGACTTGTACCAATTGGCTAGACAGAGGAACAAAGCTAGGAAGGATGTGCGGCAGGTAAGAGCGATCAAGAATAGAGATGGAAATGTGCTGACAAGTGAGGAGAATGTGTTGAGAAGGTGGAAGAAATACTTTGAGGGGCTGATGAATGATGAAAATGAGAGAGAGAGAGAGAGAGAGAGAGAGAGAGAGAGAGAGAGAGAGAGAGAGAGACGGTGGGTAGATGTGGGGATAGTGAATCAGGAAGTGCGGTGGATTAGCAAGGAGGAAGCGAGAGCAGCTATGAAGAGGATGAAGAGTGGAAAGGCGACTGGTCCAGATGGCATACCCGTGGAAGCATGGATGTGTTTAGGAGAGATGGCAGTGGAGTTTTTAACTAGATTGTTTAACACAATCTTGAAAAGTGAGAGAATGCCTGAGGAGCAGAGAAGAAGTATACTGGTACTGATTTTCAAGAATACGGGCAATGTGCAGAACTGTAGCAACTACAGAGGTTTAAAGTTGATCAGCCACAGCATGAAGATATGGGAAAGAATAATAGAAGCTAGGTTAAGAGGACAGGTGACAATAAGCGAACAGCATTATGGTTTCATGCCATGAAAGAGCACTACAGATAGGATGTTTGCTTTGAGAATGTTGATTGATCCCCTTATCATGAAAGTGGGGAGGCATCTCCTTCGAGACTGCCGGCCGGAGAGATGCAGTTGGCGAATGCATGCAGTACGAGGGTGGGTGTTTGAACTAAAATAGGGATCGATTGGTCACTAAATTGGGAGAAAAAGGGAAAAATCAGAAATAAATTTATAGAGAATGTTGATTGAGAAGTATAGAGAAGGTCAGAAGGAGTTACATTGTGTCTTTGTGGATTTAGAGAAAGCATATGACAGGGTGCCGAGAGAGGTTTGGTATTGTATAAGGAAGTCAGGAGTGGCAGAAAAGTATGTAGGAGTGGTGCAGGATATGTATGAGGGCAGTGTGACGGTGGTGAGGTGTGCGGCTGGAATGACAGATGGTTTCATAGTGGAGGTGGGATTCCATCAAGGATCGGCTCTGAGCCCTTTCTTGTTTGCAATGGTGATGGACAGGTTGACAGACAAGATCAAGCAGGAGTCTCCGTGAACTGTGATGTTCGCGGATGACATTGTGATTTGTAGCGAGAGTAGGGTGCAGGTTAAGGAGAGCCTGGAGAAGTGGAGGTATGCACTGGAGAAGAGAAGTGAAAGTCAGTGAGAACGAGATGGAATACATATGTGTCAATGAGAGGGAGGAAAGTGTACTGGTGAGGATGCAAGGAGTAGAGGTGATGAAGGTGTATGAGTTTAAATACTTGGGGTCAACTGTTCAAAGTAACAGGGGGTACGGAAGAGAGGTCAAGTCAAGTCAATTTTATTTGTACGAGTTGAAGAAGAAAGTGCAGACAGTGTGGAGTGGGTGGAGAAGAGTGTCAGGAGTGATTTGTGACAGAAGGGTACCAGCAAGAGTTAAAGGGAAGGTTTACATGATGGTTGTGAGACCACCAGCTATGTTATATGGTTTGGAGACAGTGGCACTGTTGAAAAGACAGGAGGCGGAGCTGGAGGTGGCAGAGTTGAAGATGTTAACATTTTCATTGGGAGTGACGAACATGGACAGGATAAGGAACGAGTATGTTAGAGGGACAGCTCAGGTTGGACAGTTTGGTGAGAGAGCAAGAGAGACAAAATTGAGATGATTTGAACATGTGCGGAGGAGAGATGCTGGGTATATTGGGTGAAGGATGCTGAATATCGAGCTGCCAGGGAAGAGGGAGAGAGGAAGATCAAAGAGGAGTTTTATGGATGTGGTGAGGGAGGACATGCAGGTGGCTGACGTGACAGAGGAAGGTGCAGAGGACAGGAAGAGATGGAAACGGATGATCCACTGTGATGACCCCTAACGGGAGCAGCCAAAAAGTAGTAGTAGTAGCTGTGTTTTAGAGGATGAACTTATGGCAAGGTAGCAGTCTCTAACCCCCCTATACATTATGTACTGTACATTCCAGTCATGTCCCCCAATATGTTCTTTTTCTGGTGCAATATGATCGCTAATAGTGCAATACTCACCATGTGAAAACTGTACCACAGATCTTCAGATTTTCAGCTGTTAGGATTTCTGATTTTGCACTATTTTTGTTATTGTAGGAGGCCATGAGCCCCTTTGAGTAGGTACTTATAAAGACACATTAAATACTCACCAATAAATGCAGAAACCTCCTGTCATAGAAGTCGGTGGGTCTGACGATGAATAAATTCTTTCCATGGCCCAAACGAACTGGCACTAAAAAAAAACAAGGGTTCAGGTATCGTTAAAGATTGCCAGTGAAGTGCCAATGCCCTTAAAGGATACTACAGAAAAGTTTGTTTTTCCTGAGATTTGGGGTAATGTGGTTTAAGACCAACCGGCAGCAATATAATCTATCCAACATCCATTGACTGCTGTAAATGTCCCAAACTAAGTCTAAAACGCTTAACTACTAAATACATATATTCTGCATTTTTTCAGCCTTACATTGTGTAATCATTAAGTGTCTCACTGAGTAGTTCTGGTAAATCTGTTATTACTTTTCTGCTCTGCCACTCAGCATATGCTCTTGCTGAGGTTTCTCCTATTTTTACCTAAAAGGGTTTCATGTGCTTTTTCTTCATCTCGACGGTCAGAGCATTGGAGGCATCATACATTTTCATTCATTCTATCTACATTTGTTAGAAGAGCTAATATGAGTGTGAATGCCATTGACACTTAACTCCTGTACTTGGCTGACTAGTGTTTGTTTTCGACCTTCTTATCAAAGTACAGCTGCAAACGTTTCAGTGAAATAAACATATGAACACATAATACGACGACAAAAAAACAACAACAAACAAACAAACAAACAAAAAAACTGACATTAGCAGGAAGATGACACCTCCATGTCCAAGGAGAACATGCACCAACACGTACACAAACACACTACACCGCTGTTTAGTGTTGAAGGGATTTGTCCATGTTTTCTGCCTATAAAATTATAATTTTTATTACAATGTCTTATTTATGTTATTTTTTCTTTTACTATTAGGTTATGAACGCAGGAAAATGGCACGGATAATAAGCCCCTCAGGATTTCTTGCTTCTCTGCATTGTATACTGCTAGCGGTTGGTTCATGTCTTATGTATAAGTTTTTTAAACTGGACAGAAGAAAGAACGAAAGCCATCTCGTTGTCACAGGAAAGACAGTCTGTCAACCTTACTGAGCTAACGCTAGCATGCTAACGAACCCTGCACAAGGTCATAACAAGGGATCACCATCGTTCGGGGATCAACTCTCTCAAACCGGAAAAGGTTGAAAACTGATTTTTTTTACCTTTTTCTGTGCGTGGGATTGTTCTGGTCAATAAATTCTTTGCAGTATTTCCAGACCTTAAAGGACCTAGTCTGGCTGCAAAGGCAGCAGCAGACCGGAGAAGGCTCATGCCCACCATTGTTACTGGCGGTCCATCAAGACTCCCGATTGGCTGAACTTCTTCTTCGCCTTTTTCCTCTTCTTCTTCTTCTTCTTCTTCCTTGCATTTTTTTGGCGGATTGCAATAACGACTTTTTACGGTGCCACCTCCTACCGTACCAGAGTATGTAGAACAGGTTCTAGTTTACGTGAGTGAAAAAAAACTAGCAAATCAAAATGTCTTTATTTCGAACATACAAAATAAAAGAAAAATACGGAGCCCCTTAAGGGACCTGCACAGCTAAAAATAAAAAAAAAATAATAATTTCGGAATAAAAAAAATACGCGGAGTGAAAAAAACCCCCCTGCGGAGGTGTGTGTGTGTGTGTGTGTGTGTGTGTGGGTGTGTGTGGGGGGGGGGTTGCAGAGTGGGAAAAAAAAACGGGACGCGAACTCGGATTGCCCACCCAAGTTCGCGTCCCGGCTGCGGCGGTTCCCGGCTGCCCCCGAATTCGCTACAGGTGGAAGGAGGCGACTCCACATGTGTCGGAGGAGTCATGCGGTAGTCGGTGGCCCTCCCAGGATCGGAAGAGGGGGTGGATCAGCGACCGGGACAGCTCGGAGCAGTAGTGTAATTGGCCGGATACAATGTAGCGTAGTGTAAACTACTAATAAAACACGTTAGCCCCTAGCTATCGGATCTGACCCCTTAGCCGAGCGGTTAGTGACGTCGCCTTGTGGTGCAGCACACCCCGTATCGAATCCCGCACCGGGCAAGAAAATAACCGGTTACAGTAGCTAGCTAGCTAACCTCAGTATTGTCAGTCCTAGAAGGATGGAGGAAGACCTTTCGGAGTTCCCCCGAACGAAGAAAGTCCCAGAAGAGGACACACTTAGGCTGAAAAGGGACAAGGTAAGCGAAATTCATTTCAAGCAGTTATTATTTGCTCAAATATTTACCCACCTAGTGAGTGTATATCGTGTTCGCTGTGAACATTGTTAGCTAACCGAGCTACTCAGGTAATTTACAGCCAACCTCTGAGCCACTATGGCGAAACTCCTCACTGTCAGGTGAAAAGAAGCGGCTGGTGACTCCACATTCAGAGGGGCGGCTCGGAAGAGTGGGGTTGGTCGGATACAGTTAGGGAGAAAAAACGGGGGGGGGGGTAAATAAATAAATGCTTACCTGAACACCACCACCTATAGTGCATACCGGTCACTGCACACAGATAAATTCATGGAAGTCTCGTCTTGACTTCACACGGAAAGGGAAATGGGAGACAGTACAATTTTTAACCGCACTATTTTAAACTGATTGTCGCACTAGAAGGTTTGCATTGCACACACACACACACACACACACACACACACACACACACACACACACACACACACACACACACACACACACACACACACACACAGGTTTGCATTGCACACACACACACACACACACACACATACACACACTCACCATCCACCTTCTGCTTCACTAACTGGACTCATGGACATCCAAAACAACTGATCTGTGAGTAAAAGTCCTCACCTCCTTCCGTTTGAAACTGCTTTATCTATCATCACGCTGAAGCCCATTCACCTGTCTCTATTCCGTGCTGAATTAAATTATTCATTCATTCATCTCCAGCCACTTCTCCGGGACCGGGTTGCGGTGGCAGCAAGCTGAGTAGGGCACTCCAGACGTCCCTCTCCCCAGCAACGCCCTCCAGCTCCTCCTGCAGGATCCCAAGGCCAGATTGGGCATGTAGTCCCTCCAGCGAGTTCTGGGTCTACCCCGGGGTCTCCTCCCAGTTGGCCATGCTCGATAAACCTCCAAAGGAAGGCGCCCAGGAGGCATCCTAATCAGACGCCCGAACCACCTCGACTGGCTCCTTTCGACGTGAAGGAGCAGCGGCTCCTCTCCGAGCTCCCTCTGGATGTCCGAGCTCCTCACCCTATCTCTAAGGCTGAGCCCAGACACCCTACGGAGGAAACTCATTTCAGCCTCTTCGCTTGTGTCCGCGGTCGCACCTTTTCGGTCACTACTCAAAGCTCATAACCACAGGTGAGGGTTGGAAATAAGATTGACTGGTAGATTGAGAGCTTTGCCTTCCGGCTCAGCTCCTTCTTCACCACAACGGTTAAATTGTTCATATCTGCTACAATTATAATAGCCTACCCTAATGGAAATAAAGGCATGGATAAGTTTCTCTAACTCTTATTTAGACATGAATCCTCTCATTACTGCTATGTTTCTAAGATGGCAATAAGCTGACTTTGTTACTGTCTTTATGTGGCTATCAAAGTGTTGTTCTGAGTCTATAGCCCAGATTTCTGGCTTGGCCTGTAGTCTTGACTGACAGGGATTCAAGGTGAGCAAGAAATAACCTTCAACTCCTCTTTCCAAGGGCCAAAGACAAACATCTCAGTTTTATCTTTGTTTAATTTGAGAAAATTCTGGGACGTCCAGACATTAATTTGTTCCAAGCACCGACAGTATATCTAGGGGATCATAATCACTTGAAAGGAGGGAGCAGGAGACAGTGCACAAGAGAGAAGGGGAAAACTGATAAATTTCAGCATAACAAATGAGACATCGATTAACTCCACCCCAATAAATGCTTCACAACAGAGTTTTTATTATCATTGATTTCTTATTTAGGCCTACGAAAGTACTTGTGACCATTAACCCCTAATTAATTAAGTCATAAGTGTTTCATGTTGTCATCCTCGTCAATCATTAGGGAACAATGCATGTGTCCCAAATCACGGACAAAGCGATTACAATTTTTTTTCGCTCAAGGGGGTCTTTTAGTGTCACAAAAATCGGTACCACTTTACAATAAAACTAACCTTGTAAAGGGTTTATGAATGGTTTATATTTACTTTATTGGTTAGGTTGTGAACACGTTACACATCATTGATAAGCTGTTATAACACATTAGATAAAAAGGGCAACAGTGACCTGTTGGTTGCCAAATAGTGAGCCTACATAATATCTGATGGAGGTGACAGTTTAACATGGTGACTGATAAAGGCACAAGATGAAGAAAGCTAAGCAACCAGTAAGATCTGAGATTTAACCGAATAGATAGATTAAAAAGTGCAGCAGTAACTTGATCTTGCCAAATAGTGAGCCTGCATTGATGTGTGAAAACCGTGATAACTTGTTTATAATTGTTTATTAATCATTTGTAAAGTGTTTACAACCGAATTAATAACCTAATTATAAACCATTTATAAATCCTTTTTAAGGGTAGTCTTATTGTAAAGTGGTACCTATATATCTCATAATATCAACAGAATGCATGGATAGCGTGGGTCATCGTCAGTTAATGGAAACACGAAAAAAATAAAATATACATTTCAAATTTGTAATGACAACTAGGAAAGAATTTGGAAAATTCCGGAGAAACAACGTATTAGCAGACCTCTATGGGAAGTCCTCATATTGCTCAAACGCCTCTTCCTCCTCTTTTGTGCGGTTCAGCCCTGTCATGTAGTATTTAGGCCTGATGACAGTCTGGTAAGAGTACTGGCCTGAGTGGCATGGGTAAGGCTGACCTTGGCTGCTGTTCCCCAACATGAGGCTCATGAACTTGTTTTCTCCAAAGTCCTGGATGTGGAACACATACTCCCCATTACATGTGATTACAATCTTGTTCTGGTAACTAATACTCTTTTGTAACTCTGGGGAAAGACCTAAATTGGTGTTGCCTGGTGACAGCCTCGCTGCCGGGCAGGTGGTGCCGATGTTATTACACTCGTGATTTCTAACAAGCACCTGGGTGGTCCAACCCATCTCTCGAGAGAGGCTAAAGTAAGCACTGTTGTGAACAGGTGTATTGAAAGAGCTGCTGAGACTTTGAAAGCGATTGCCTCTCGCAATGTAGTACCCATTGTTGAGAAAGCTGCTGACTTGTTCTGTGCTGAAGGAAGAGCTCCATGGACTTTCTGTGTAGATCCTGGGGGTGTATGCTTTCCATTGACTCATGAGCTCCCCAAACAGCTGTCCAGCAGGCAGCGCATTGAACTGAAAGCCCTGCAGCTTGCCTGCCTGGTAGCGCAAGCCTTTGAGCTTGTACAAGTTTAAGGCTGTGATCATAGGAAAACGGATGTACCTCAGAAGGTCTTCAGAGGTGAAAGCTTGACCCCGGGCTGCCTCCCAACTCACCAGGCCTTCCATGACATAGGCCTCAGAGGGCACCACCAGGTCTGAGCGAGACAGGAGGGCTTTGAGAGTGCCCACAGGAAGGTCCTTCCAGACGGGGGAATGAATCAGTGCCTCACAGTTCCAAGCCAAGTAGCACAGGCAGTTCTGCTGCAACACTTTGTCGCCTGTGCGGACTGAGTATTCATAGAGAGAGGTCTGGGTCTTGAAGGTGGGGTCTTTAGGGAGAACCCAGTTGAACAGGTCCCCCAACTGCTGCTGCAGTTGTTTCAGATGCCAGTCAGATGCCATCTCGTGAATGCACTGGACAGAGGATTCTTCTATGCTTATCTGCCGAGTGTAAATGTACCTGGAATTCAAACAATTTTAATGAGTTCAATCGGATATTTATCACTGGGGTGCGAATTATATTGCAGCTTTCTGTGGTTTCACTTTTTGCATGTTTCAGAGAGCACTTACAATGAGTCATTGGAAATAAAACATCCATAATGTAAGCATATATACAGTGGATGTAAAAAAACCTACAAACCCCTGTTAAAATGGAAGCTTTTTGTGATGCAAAAATGAAACCAAGATCATGTCAGAACTTTTTCCAACATTAATTTGAAATTGCAACCTATAAAAATAAAGTGAAAAATAATCAAACATTTGGGGGGGGGTTCCCCCCCTTTTCTCCCCAATTACACGGGAGGGCTGCAGACTACCACATGCCTCCTCCGATACATGTGGAGTCACCAGCCACTTCTTTTCACCTGACAGTGAGGAGTTTCACCAGGGGAATGTAGCACGTGGGAGGATCACGCTATTCCCCCCAGTCCCCCTCCCCTCCGGAACAGGCGCCCCGACCGCCCAGAGGAGGCGCTAGTGCAGCGACCAGGACACATACCCACATCCCTGCTTCCCACCCACAGACACGGCCAAATTGCGACTGTAGGGACACCCGACCAAGCCAGAGGTAACACGGGAATTCGAACCGACGATCCCCGTGTTGGTAGGCAACGGAATAGACCGCCACGCCACCCGGACGCCAGCAAAGGAAAATAAGCTTGACTTGACGTAAGACACGCATGGATAGGAAAGGTAAATTTTCTGCTTTTACAGCACATGGGGGCGTTCTCACCTCACAAAGCTGGAGACATATTTATGGCAATCTGAGCGCACGTTGATGCTGAGGTTTGTCTGTGAGATATTCGGTAAGGAGACATCTGGGTCCAGGGTGAGGATCAGCTTGTGAGCACAGATGGTCTCCACTGTGCCGTTGTCGACCACCACGTTGATGTCCAGGTCACAGTCGCGTCCGCTGTCAAACAACATACCCAGCTGTTTAGAAAGTCCTGTCTCGTAGTTCACGTCGTATTTCTGAATGGTCCTCTTGGGTGGGATTTTTTCTGGTGATGTGGAAAATAACATCATGGTAATCATAGGGAACTTGACACGATATCAGTATTCATCATGACATCTCCTTACATATTGTTTAAGAATCCAACTGACGTTCATCACATTGAACTGTTTGGTGACGTAAAATGTAATGTCAAATGAAAATTGTTATTCATCTATCCAGCCATTATCCAAGCCGCTTATCCCAATCGGGGTCATGGGGTGCAGTCACTGGGCGGCAGGTGGGGGAGAAACCCTGGACAGGCCGCCAGGCCATCACAGGGCCGACACATGGTCCTTCCCATGTGCCAATTTCACATAATAAGGAAACAAACACTTCGGCAGGTAAGGACATCCATCCTCAGACTGCCATACGTGATTTACATCCAGCCCTTTTCCAGGCTGATCTGTCTATCTTACCAGCACGGTAACGTATTTGACTAACAATTGTTAATCAAATACGTAATAAACCCTCAAATAATTCAAACCTCGGTTTGCGTGAAATTTTACTGAATAGATTCTCGTTATCATTAATTTGGACAAAACAATTGTGTACCATGATATAACGATACCCAAATTTCATCCTGATACAATACCACTGAAAAACAGCCTGCAGACTTAGGTGGGGCTGAAGCAAATCAAATGGCTTGGTGTGAGTGAGATCTTGACGAAAGCTTTCCAAATTAATTCAGATAAAATCTCCTTGACATCAGACTGAGCTACCTGGTGAGCTCAGGCTAGTCTAAGAAGCTAACATCTTCTTGGCTACTGTGTAAAATCACTTTCTTATAGACTGTCTTTTCTCCAAATCAGTAGTGATCGCAGCAATACCATGGTTTTTAACTGAATACGTGTATGTCCTTCCAGCCCATTTTACGTTGCATGGGGACAACCACGTGGGTCAGTATGTCCTGTCATGTGTCAGCATGGAGCCCCTTGATAAAAGTGGAGTAACGTGTCTGCTGCAGGATATCTGAACATCATCGTCTATCTGGTACATCCCCTCCATCTGCAAATGGATGGGTTTTGTTATTTATTTTTTTTTGGCAGGGTAATGGACCATGCTGAAAGGTTGAGATTTTCCGGGAAAAGTTCAATGAAAATGGCAAGAATTTCAGCTTACTGAAGTGGCCTGCCCAGTTACCAGATCCCATTCATTTATACATGTCTGTGGGACCAAGTCTCCAGTTGAACATAGCCCGGGACTCTCTTTCCAACTATTCAGAAAAAATATCTTAGTGATGACATAGATATTCAAGGGATAGCACCACTATTGGCCTACACAATCCAGCAGGGGATGGATGGATGGATGGATAGATGGATCGATGGATCGATCCCCAGGCTGAAATTGCGAGGTGCAACACAATTCTAGGGGGGCAACCCTATTATTTTGAAGGCTCCATGTGAATGTGGTGTGTTGAGATACGGCACAGCATTGATGTGATGAAAAGGTTTCCCCCGTGTTAAGATACCCACTCTCCCGTCTTACCTTTATCACAGACTACACCAGCATCTTCATTGTGTTTGCAGTCTGAGACCCCCCAGCCCCTGAATCCACAGGCGGAGAGATCTTTTTCTGTGCCTTGGCAATTCAAGTCGTCCATTAAAATCCTGCCAGACCCTGGGGTGAGGGGAACATTGTGTGAGTGTATATTACTGAGATACCTCTTTGCACTGTATTGACACTACAACTTCTACTACTACTTTCGGCTGCTCCCGTTAGGGGTCGCCACAGCGGAGCATCCGTTTCCATTTCTTACTGACACTAACCCACAGCCACTGAGGATGCACAAGCCAGTGCATTCCTAGTGCCGGTCCCAAGCCCGGATACATGGGGAGGGTTGCGTCAGGAAGGGCATCTGGTGTAAAATCTTTGCCAAATCAAATATGCGGATCATAAATGAGATTGACACTATAACTTCAATTGCTAAAAGACAACCTCCGCCATATTGTGTATCAACACAGGTTTCAGTAAGTTAAACTAACACAATCAGAACTATTGGACTCTTGCTTCTCTTCAAACCTTTCACAGCAGCAAGCGTGTATCACTGTATTTTCCGAAGGTGACAAAGTGTCATTGTGAACTGCAATGAACACAAAAATGTCTGACACTGAGCAGCTCAAAAATGGACAAAAGTACCTTGACCATAGGCAGCCGAAGCAACAGCAGATTTGGCCCCACGGAAGTTGAGTTTACGACACACCACCTGGGCCTCGTTGATGTCCCAGCTGTCATCACACACAGTTCCCCAGGCTCCCTCAAAGTAGATCTCCACACGGCCCTCGTTAGGAGACCGGCCCCCAACCAGCCTCATGTCGCCATTCTGAAGCCCTGAAGACAATTCATCTTGATCAGCGATGACGACAAATCAGCCTCGTCACACATAATCTGAATCAGAAACACCCAGCTTCTCAAAATCATATTTCAAGGGTGTGATATTTTGATATCATTGTCAATAATATAGTAATAAAGTTGCTAAGACAAAGCAGCCACCCTGAAAGAACCGTTTATGAGCAAAGAGCCATTCAAAGCAAACAACCAAAGCACAGAAGCATGACCCGGAGTCGGTCAATACTGGCTTAATATTAACAGCAAAAAACAAGACAAAACAGCTAACTGTTAACAGGCTGGCTCTGAGTCCCTGTCTATGAGAGAGACCGCGGGCCCATCTCAGGTTTTTGGGGGTTTATTTGGGGGGGATTTTCTCTCCGTTTTCTCCCCAGTTACACTTGAGTCCCTGTGTGTGCCGCAAATGTTTATGCTGATTGTAATTTTGAGTGGTGAAAGTAAAAAAAAAAAAAACCTCACGGTTTGCCTTGAATTGGAGAGCTTTTAGACCCCCCCCCCCAAACACACACACACACGACCCTAAAATGTAGGCTCACCCACCAACAGATGTGTTGACCAAGAGAAAGACAAAGGAAATGACGATGTTGATCTCTCTCCACATCTCTCTGGCACGCTGCGGGAAGACCAGGCTGAAAAAATAAAACAGACAGTCAATCTTAGCAGGTTGAATCAGTTCACCTGGATACAACGTTGTGTCCAGATGAACTGATTCAACCTCCTTTGATTGTCTTACCTGGATTATTGAGCCTGCACCAAGACACAAACAGTATTTGATAGCAAGTGTTTGTTCCACTTCTGCGGTTATGCAAGAGGTCTGTGTGTGAAGCACCAAGTGGGGCAAAACTTGTGTGTGTGTGTGTGTGTGTGTGTGTGTGTGGTACTTAAGATCCTTGACCACGTCTGACCCACAGTCTAAGCTGAGCACAAAAAGGGGAACCTGTTTTTGCAATTCAGCTTTCTAAATTTAGGCTTACAAAGTCAGTTTCTCCTTTTAAAATGCAACCTAAGGCTTTTTCTTTTCTCTTCTCCCTTTTTCTCCCCAATTGTCCGGATCGCTGCTCCACCCCCCTCTGCCGATCCGGGGAGGGCTGCAAACTACCACATGCCTCCTCCCATACATGTGGAGGCGCCAGCCGCTTCTTTTCATCTGACGGGGAGGAGTTTCACCAGGGAGACGTAGCGCGTGGAAGGAGCATGCGATTCCCTCCCCCCCGGACAGGCTCCCTGACCGGCCAGAGGAGGCGCTAGTGCAGCGACCAGGACGCGTACCTACATCCGGCTTCCCACCCGCAGACACGGCCGATTGTGTCTGTAGGGACGCCCGACCAAGCCGGAGTTAACACGAGGGGTTCGAACCGGCGATTCCCGTGTTGGTAGGCAACGGAATAGACCGCCACGCCAACCGGACGCCCCCTAAAACCCACTTTTACAAATCACTTTTCATCAACTCGACTCGACTCAAATCTTTATTGCAGACTCGGGGTCCATAACAGACAACGACAAAGGATAAGAACAGTCTGTAAAAGATAAACTCTAGTCTAGACAATACATCAAGTAAACACAATAAAACAGCAAAATAATAATGACACAATAAAATAGCATAATAATAATGTAGCGAATTCGGGGGACAACGCAATCACAGGAACTGCCGCGGCCGAGAAGCGAACCCGTATCGCCCGCACCGCAGGAGACATCGCTAACCGCTCGACTAAAGGGTCAGACCCGCCAGCCAGCGGCCAACGTGTGTTCTTATCCATGCACGTTACAATGATGATTACATTTTGTCGAAAGGCTCATATGACTGTTTTTCCTTTTTAACTTTGTTTAGTCCATATGCCTTTAGGCCAATCAGATTTCATTTTCTATGCGTGCACATACGGTAGTGCATTGTTGTCACATTCAATGTTTCTTTAAATCTGTTTTCTTACCTTTGCTAACTTGAATTTCATTTCATAATCTTTTATTAACTTCTATGCCTCATTAACTTTTACGTTGGTTGGCAAGCACTTTGTAAACCTAGCTCCTCAAGATTCTATACAAATAAAGTGATTATTATCTTCAATACACACACACACACACACACACACACACACACACACACACACACACACACACACACACACACACACACACACACACACACGCACGTTGGTTGAGGTAAAAATAATCCCAATAAGAGGTTGTAACGTGTCATATTAACAGCTAACAGGTCAGCCGAAAAACACAAAAGTCTTACCAAGACTTACCAAATTTGAGATATTTATTTTCAGTTGGCAAGAAATCCCACCGGCTGCTCTACTTTCGTTTCTCCGGAAAAAAATGAGCCGGTTTATCAATTGGGCGCTTGTGAAAAGAGAGAGGGAGGGCTCAAAGTTTAGAACAACACCTCCAGAGAGAGAGAGAGAGAGAGAGAGAGAGAGAGAGAGAGAGAGAGAGAGAGAGAGAGAGAGAGAGAGAGAGAGAGAGAGAGAGAGAGAGAGAGAGAGAGAGAGAGAGAGAGAGAGAGAGAGAGAGAGAGAGAGAGAGAGAGAAAATGGGAGTGGTGTTTCGGCAAATGTTGTATCCCTGTACAATATGTGAGTGTTTGTTATGCGGCGGACGTTCTCAGCTCAGAGTCATGAGTAACATGGTCCCATGCTATCTAATAATGTCCCTTTTCCACTACATGGTACCGGCTCAACTCGACTCGCCCTTTTTTCGTTTTCCATTACTAGAAAGTACCGGCATTTTAGTAACTGTTACCACTTTTCTGGTACCACCTTTGTCGAGGTTCCAAAAACACTTAAGAGTACCAAAATCAATGCAGACCTCTGATTGGTCAGAGAAAACGCATCACTGCGTCATTTTGCGTCACTGCGTCATCAATGCGCGCATGGGATCTATAACTAATAACTTTTTTAACGTGTATATATATACGATGTTAACGTATATACGTTAACAAAAGTTAATGTAATGCTTGCTTACCTTACACTCATCTCCTCAGTCTTGACAAGAGCAAACAACAACGTTTCACCGGCCAATCAGGCAGCGCTTCTTTTATGAATATTAATTAACCTTCCCCTGTCATCCTACATTTCGGAAATCGGCTAGTTGCGTAGCGACATTCTACCACTTCCGCTTCCCATTTTCGGAGTGCATTTCCATTTCCGGTCTTGATGCGAGAAGCAGAGAGATGCGATGGTATTTTACACAAGGTGTCTTCAGGATTTACCAAAAATCAGTGATGTTCACCGGATCGTTCAAGCCTCCTCGGCAACACCGGGGAGTAAGCAGGAAAAAAGCCTTCAAGATGTATATTTCGAGCTACATTGATAATTATGACGGTAATTTAGCGTTACCTCAGAAGCTAGCTAGCTAATGCTAACGTAACGTCAAGAGAAAATTCAGGTCGCTTGCACTTGGTACTTTACTATTATCAGTCTTTTAACCATCTAACGTTTGATGATTTGATTGTATGAATAACATGCCCGCCCCCCCCCCAGTTTCAAGTAAAGCTCAGCAGACAGGGAGAGTGAGTGTCCGAGCAGTCTGCCACAGATCAACGAGGAAGCATGAAAGACCTCACAACCTCAGAGTAGGCTATGAGAGTAGAGCGGAAGATAGTTTACTTATGTGTCAGTTCTGGGGATTTTATGTGGCTAGGATATGTGCAAATATATCATTGTATCTTGAAGAATTTGAAATTCAACGTGAAATCAGGCATTCATAATTAAGTTGTCTGGCTATTGTATTGGCTGTACAATGCCGTTATTATGGCTGTGGGGCGAAACTCCTCACTGACAGACCAACTTTTTGTGAGGTGCACTGACAGGAATGTTCTATTATCCTTCATGAAAACCCCAGTAACTGGTTGTTGTCTATAGCTGTTTGAGGTTTTATTTGTCATGCCGTTCAGTATTCATAGCGCAAAATAATTATTGACTGTAGGATTGAGACAGTTAAGGCATTGATGTTATGACGACTCATTATTGTTCCATAAACAACAGAAATAGACCATCTTAGACCATAGGCTACCCTGACTGCTCAACTTGATTATCTTTCTTTTGTTTATAGATTGTGCTTGCCGATTCTTCCCCAGTCCAAATGGTTGAGGCTGAGTGTTCATGTGTGGCTGGAACAGCACTCTGCAATCATAATGTTGCACTGCTGTTTCAGACTGCACACGATCTCAGTTAAACCTCACAGCTGTTCCTCCAGTGTTGAGCTGTACAGAGACGGAACAGCGCTGGCATAAGCCACGGACGATGGTGAGTCTGTGAGCGCACCTGCACCATCCAGTGGTTTAAGTACATACATAGTGTAACGTGCATGGATAAGTAGTGTGGCGTACAAAATGTACTCCATATGCACTCCGTATGTACTCTGTAGCTTTCCACTTCTCTGTGTGTATGAAACTTCTCACTCACTGCAGACACACATACCCATTGTTCTCATGCGTACCTTCCATGGGGCCACATAGCAACTGTTATCATGCTTGCCTCCCCGTTGCCGCATCCCAGGAACGACCTGGTACAGCAAAAGATTAGTGCAACAGACACTCACGAGGCACAGAACGTGATTAACGTAGATGTTTCCTTCTTTCCTTTGTAAGACTACACCTTAATTGATGCAGGATAGTGTATGACGCGACGGACGGTTCTATAAAAAACCCCACTATCTCCAGCCCAGGGCAGAGCATATCCTCACAGACGAACCTCTGTGTGGCCTTAGGTCTCTCCATCTGCAGATGCATTAAAGATTCTCTGTTTGCGTTAATATTTGTCCGATGATTATTCTCCCCAGAGGTTGCTGGGGCAAGAGCCCATTAAAAGGATAAAGGAAAATCCACAACAGTAGACACGTTGGCCCTTGGCTAACGGGTCTAACCCTTTAGTCGACTGGTTAACGTTGTCGCTTGCGGAGTGGGAGACACGGGTTCGCGTCCCAGCTGTGGCGACAGTCTCCTAGACCAGTGTTTCTCAACCCAGTCCTCAAGGACCCCCTATCCTGCAGATTTTCATTGTAACCCTGCACAGGGAGCCCCCGCTTGTACTTACTCGACCAATCATCTCGCAGCACTTAATTATGCAAGGTGTGCAACGTCTGACAAAATTCATTGCTGATTGGTTGAATAACTACAAACAGGTACCTATTCAGGGTTAAAGGAAAACATGCAGGATAGGGGGTCCTTGAGGACTGGGTTGAGAAACACTGTCCTAGACCACCCCCCGAATTCGCTACAATACATACACTACCGTTCAAAAGTTTGGGATCACCCAAACAATTTTGTGTTTTCCATGAAAAGTCACACTTATTCACCACCATATGTTGTGAAATGAATAGAAAATAGAGTCAAGACATTGACAAGGTTAGAAATAATGATTTGTATTTGAAATAAGATTTTTTTTACATTAAACTTTGCTTTCGTCAAAGAATCCTCCATTTGCAGCAATTACAGCATTGCAGACCTTTGGCATTCTAGCTGTTAATTTGTTGAGGTAATCTGGAGAAATTGCACCCCACGCTTCCAGAAGCAGCTCCCACAAGTTGGATTGGTTCGATGGGCACTTCTTTGAGCAGATTGAGTTTCTGGAGCATCACATTTGTGGGGTCAATTAAACGCTCAAAATGGCCAGAAAAAGAGAACTTTCATCTGAAACTCGACAGTCTATTCTTGTTCTTAGAAATGAAGGCTATTCCATGCCAGAAATTGCTAAGAAATTGAAGATTTCCTACACCGGTGTGTACTACTCCCTTCAGAGGACAGCACAAACAGGCTCTAACCAGAGTAGAAAAAGAAGTGGGAGGCCGCGTTGCACAACTGAGCAAGAAGATAAGTACATTAGAGTCTCTAGTTTGAGAAACAGACGCCTCACAGGTCCCCAACTGGCATCTTCATTAAATAGTACCTGTTAGAGCCTGTTTGTGCTGTCCTCTGAAGGGAGTAGTACACACCGGTGTAGGAAATCTTCAATTTCTTAGCAATTTCTCGCATGGAATAGCCTTCATTTCTAAGAACAAGAATAGACTGTCGAGTTTCAGATGAAAGTTCTCTTTTTCTGGCCATTTTGAGCGTTTAATTGACCCCACAAATGTGATGCTCCAGAAACTCAATCTGCTCAAAGAAGTGCCCATCCAACCAATCCAACTTGTGGGAGCTGCTTCTGGAAGCGTGGGGTGCAATTTCTCCAGATTACCTCAACAAATTAACAGCTAGAATGCCAAAGGTCTGCAATGCTGTAATTGCTGCAAATGGAGGATTCTTTGACGAAAGCAAAGTTTGATGTAAAAAAAATCTTATTTCAAATACAAATCATTATTTCTAACCTTGTCAATGTCTTGACTCTATTTTCTATTCATTTCACAACATATGGTGGTGAATAAGTGTGACTTTTCATGGAAAACACGAAATTGTTTGGGTGATCCCAAACTTTTGAACGGTAGTGTACATACATAATTTAACTAAATAGATAATTTACCTAACTATCATGTTCATATTATTAGGGTGCGAAGCCAGATCGGGTCAGTGATATGGTGGGGCTATCAACCAAGCCGAAGTAGAGGACCGTTGGCAATGGTGTCAGGTATTTATGTTTCATTATAAACTGGAATGCAACACATCGATTTACTTCCAGTGTGAAGTTATTATTTCTAATTCCAATGCCTAAATTATATTCAACACAGGAGCACACTTTATAAAGCAGTGCGTGGGAAGCTGCCTGATCCCGACGTCCTTAAAGTAGCAGAGGCTTACAAGGACTTTCCAGCTGACATCGCACCACTGATCACCACCATGTCAATTAGTGCTGAAGTCCCACTGGTCAGCTCAAAATTTGGTGATGTTCAGGAGGGGAGTCCAATCTCTTACCAACACCCGGTGCCTGTGAGCCGTGTGATTCCGATCCACCCAGATGCCCCTCCACCGCCACCTCTACCATTGGATAATTATAGGCTCGCACCCACCAGTTGCCAGTATCAGAGTAGTCTTCAAGAGCAGCTACATCTGCGATCGCTATGTATGTATGTATGTATGTATGTATAGTAGCTATACAGAGTACAGCATAGTGTAAGGCTACACCCTTGCACATGCATTGAAATCACTTTTAAACTGTCTCATTTTATCTTTATCTTCTTCTTCTTCTTCTTATTATTATTCTGTGTGTTTTTTTACTACTATTACTAGCACCTTGGGACTGCGTCCAATTTCGATGTACTTGTATCAAGTTACGTCCACAAATATGAGGATGATACTCATCTTCATAATATGCCATTAGCCATTGTCAGTAGCGCACGCCAACAAACAGGAAACTGGTATGACCGCTGCAGTAGAAACCGGAAGTCAGTGGACTACAGTTATGCACAGAGCCAATTGTTAGCGAGTTCTTAATGCAGCTTCAACACTTCAACAAATCTAAAAAAAAGAAGAAGCATAAAACAGCAACCCTTAAAAGTGAAAGGAATCAATATTAGTGTTGGATGTAGTTAAAGGCAATTATTTCACACCCTTACGCATTTTATGTTGGACTGAAACAGCGATGAATCCGGAGTCCTTTATCTGGACATGACATTTGTTTCCGGGCTAATCAGATGTTGTTTGGGTCTCCTACCGCTAGAGGGCAGGGGCGTCTTTCCTATCCAAAGTGACTGGCAAGCTGTGGCCGTCATGGAAAATAGGCTGACAAAAGCGTCCTAGTAATTGAAGGTCTATTAGAGGAGCTCTGAATCCACAGATTCCTCCTTCTCCAAATGGGAGTGGAGTCTAAAAGAGAGAGTGATAACTCCGTCCTCGTGACCGTCAAATATTTCTACAGCCTTGTTTGAGAGAGGACAATGTCAAATAGGCTCAACCAAGCAATGAGAAGATAAGGAGCAATGTGTTTTTTCCTCACTAAAATGAAGTATCGCTGCAATGTTTATAGGCAGGTTTGACGTTATAAGTTGCAAACGTGCTTTGAACGAGGCCACGTTCACTCTCACCATCCATGTACGTCTGACATACTGGATCTGGGTGGGGTCGTGTGAGGTGGACTGCTCCTTCCCTGTGTATCAAATAAACCCGGCTGGATAGTCTAGACGACAGCGTAAAGGGAGACAGGTCTTGTTTTCTACATTCCTCACGCTCGAGTCCGCTCCGTATTTAGATGTGTGAAGACTTCCAATCGTATCCACTCAAGGACGTCCAAAGTCGTTCCTCCATCTCGCTGTGGCGGCGGGGGGGGGGGCGGGGTGTGGTTACGGACTACATGGTCTCCGCAGACAAGTAAAACTGCAGCCCGTTTTCATCTGATCCCCACCAGTGTCGAACCTTCATCAAATTATGCTTCGGGTTAACTTGTTTGGGATTTCTTCTGCGGGGCCTCATAATCCCACATAACCAGGCGGTGACACGGCTTGGACCCCCGACCCCCCCCCCCGGGTGTGATTTATCCGCCGAACAGACCCAGATTCTCCTCTTCTGTCATGTGTGGAGGCTCTGGATCGTAGGAAATATGAGACAGCGAGGCTTATGGCAAGTGTTCAGCTGTTTTGACGAGTTCTGAACTCACTCAACACATCCTCACATTGCCTCGGTTCCTGTGCACCCCCCCACCCCCACCCCCGTCTATTTCTAGCCGCCCTGCGTCGTCAACAGGAACAGGGAGGTCGGACATGCGAAGTCTCACCTTATGAGCAGGTTGTCAGGTCTGATCTGATGAACTACTCCATGAGCAGGAGATGTGGTTTTGGGGCTTTGCTTTGTCCCTTTGGTCCAAACTGGGTCCGCAGAGGATAGCAATTAGTCAATCAACCAACCAATCAATCAATCAGTCTTTATTTACTTAGCATATTTTGTACTCGCCCCCCCCCCCGTTTCTCCCCAATTGTACTTGGCCAGTTACCCCATTCTTCAGAGCCTTCCCGGTCTCTGCTCCACCCCCCTCTGCCGATCCGGGGAGGGCTGCAGACTACCACGTGCCTCCTCCGATACATGTGGAGTCGCCAGCCGCTTCTTTTCACCTGACAGTGAGGAGTTTCACCAGGGGGACGTAGCGCGTGGGAGGATCACGCTATTCCCCCCAGCCCCCCCCCGAACAGACGCCCCAGCCGACCAGAGGAGGCGCTAGTGCAGCGACCAGGACACATACCCACAACCGGCTTCCCACCCGCAGACACGGCCAATTGTGTCTGTAGGGACGTCCGGCCAAGCGTAGAAGTAAACAAGAGATAAGAAGATAAAATAATTACAGACAAATTAAAAAAAATTAAAACACAATGAAATAGTGTGAAAATATCAACTAGAGTGACAATGAAAAAGAATCATAAAATTATTTATCTCATCTAAAATAATAAGGGCAAAAGAGTCAGTCCATCATTGATCAATGTGCGTGTGTGTGTACAGGAATGCTAGGGATAGATAGATAGGTAGATAGACAAATAGATAGATAGAGACAGACAGACAGACAGATAGATAGATAGATATAGATAGATAGATAGAGACAGACAGATAGACAGACAGAGAGACATGTACAGCGTTGTGTTGAAGGTGCATACATTAGTTTCCATGGTTTCTCTGTTGTTCTCCAGTCCCACAGACCAACATCGTTAATCTAACTCGCAGCTGCAGGGCGCAGAAACGGCTTCATAAGAAATGAGACGACGGAGATCAGAAAAGGGCTCTTTGCTCTGCAGGCGAGCGAGCGACACCGGGGTCCCTTTTCTTTCTTCGATGCAGGATGGCACAAAGATTATCCTCTTGCTCAAGTTTCACAGGACTCTGTGAGGCTTAGTGGCACATGGGCCTGTCAGTCAAACGGAGGGGAATACAATGCCAGCCCGGGGTGGGCCTGCTTTGTCCTGTCCAGAGGCCTGGACCAGGGAACCCCAAAGACTGACCCCCCCCCAATTTAAACTGTTAAACTTCTTACGTTAACGCGTCAGCTCACAGAGTAGGAGGAGCTGCTATCAGAAATGGATGGGCTAGAGTTAAAGCCACATTGTTATGAAAGCAACGCGAGTTCAAGTGTAATTCTCAATTGATTTAGTGAACGAGACGCGACTTCTCCCTCGCGCAAAGGAAACGACGCTTTCTGTGAGGCGCGATATCGATGAACATTCGAGATGCTTCTTTCCTTCTCCAGCAAAGGACCACGCTGCACCCTCCACCACCAACCGGCCACTGCTGAAGAAAAAAAAATCCCACGTTCATTATGATCATGCCGCGTGGCGAGTACCACTTCCTGTGCGTGACTAAAAGACCACTTGCCGTTGGCTGGTATTGTGACAATACCGCTTGTGCTTATCGCACCAGATCGTTACAGGCGATAACAGTGCAATCAAATGACGTATCGAAGCACCGTACGTCTCCTTTTGTTGTGCACAAACTCCAGATCTTAAAAAAAAAAAACCCCACACACACACACAATGTCCCTTTAACGGCTGTTAAAGATGGATCGCAATTCACGAGAACATTACCGGCTTAGTGGTTCAATTATTCAGCTGCCAGCCTGTTCCACCACATTGTCAGTAAGAGAGATCATGAGGCAAGTGTAGGTCTGGTGTTTGTATATTTGCATGTGTGAGAGCACCCATATTGTACTACCATATATATGCTTTCATATGTGGACTCGTGAGTGATGGCCCTGTGAAATAATATCACTTCATGGTTGGTGACCTGGGCGGCACGGTGGCGCAGTGGTTAGCGTGGTCGCCTCACAGCAAGAAGGTCCTGAGTTTGAGCCCCGGGGTAGTCCAACCTTGGGGGTGGTCCTGTGCGTGGAGTTTGCATGTTCTCCCCGTGTCTGCGTGGGTTTCCTCCGGGGTGCTCTGGTTTCCTCCCACAGTCCAAAGACATGTAGGTCAGATGAATCGGCCGTACTAAACTGTCCCTAGGCGTTAATGTGCGTGTGTGTGTTGGCCCTGTGACGGACTGGCAGCCTATCCAGGGTGTCTCCCTGCCTGCCGTCCAATGACTGCTAGGATAGGCTCCAGCAGCCCTGAGAGCAGGAGGAGCGGTTTGGATAATGGATGCCCAGATAGCATCCGGAAGTGGGCCACTTCAGGCAATGATGCAGCACTGATGGCCTTCTTCTGGCCCTGACAGAATGGATGTGTGCCTGAAGTGGCCCACATATATAACAGCAAATATGGCCCAAATATGCCAAATCAAATGGGGGCCTTTTTTGGCAAAGATGCGGTGCTCTCGGCAACATGTAATCTGGATGTAATCCTGAAGTGGCCCGTGTGGTAAATGGTGAACATGGCCCAAATATCACGAAACAAATATGGGCCACCTGTGGCAAATATGTGGCACATGCCACATTGCTATGGCTTGGTTCTGGCCCAGATGTGGCAAACAGGAGCGGACCGCACAAGTGCCATCATTCCACGTGGTATGTGGGCCGGATGAAGTGTCGTGTGGGACGGGTCCGGGCCACAGCAATGTTGCTATCTTGGACACGCTACGTCCCCCTGGTGAAACTCCTCACTGTCAGGTGAAAAGAAGCGGCTGGTGACGTCACACGTATCGGAGGAGGCATGTGGTAGTCTGCAGCCCTCCCTGGATCGGCAGAGGGGGTGGAGCAGCAACCGGGACGTTTCGAAAGAGTGGGGTAATTGGCTGGATACAAGTGGGGAGAAAAAGGGAGAACTCCCCCCCCCCAAAACAATAAACACACGCACACACACAAATAGGTGTTTGGTCAGCCTATCTGTGGGTCATAGCTCTGCAAGCAAATTCATACTTAAACACAAACAGTGGAAATGATTAAACTCAACATCTCCATCTTGACCCTTTCACACCTGGTACTTAAGCATATATGATCAAATAAACCTTAACTGACTGAGAAAACACATGGGAGAACCACCATGAATGTACATTTCTAAACAAGGGCACACCTCATTCATTCTAATGGGGGGGGGTGAAAACCTGGTTATTGTATGTGGCAGGTGACGCTGTTGGCTCTTTCCTTAAGGATGATATATTGATGTTGTCGCACACCGGCAGATCTGATGCCATCTTGGCCTCCACAATGACAGAAGGCTATTTTGGAGGCCAGTCTGTGAGGACAGATATGTCAGCTGTTCAGACAGAAAAAAAAAAACCCGAGGAGGCTTTCTGCTTTAGGGAAGACTAGGATGCAGCCTGCTAAGCAAGGCATGCTCTCCTCTGGCCAAACCTTTGTTGTCGATCTTGAGGGATTTGTGAGAAACAGGACAAGACTCGGATAAACTTGTTGCAGCGGTGGATTTTCCCCCCCTTTTTTTTGTTGGTGTTTTTATTAAAGATTTGAAGACGGAAAGAGGACATGCGTGGAGGTATTTTTCTTAGAATACAGTTGTGCAAGTAGAAGGTGGGTACATCCAAGCTGTGGATCTAGCATGTTCTGGTAATTTGTTGCTGTTTCAATGCCAAAAAAAAAAAGGCATATGGTGCGCATGAAACATTTTCAAAATTTTACCAAGAGGTATTTTTTAGTATGGAAGTGACTTAGTCTTTATAGGTTATTTCTGTTATCAGCCGATTTGACTGGGCTAAACTCATTGCAAAGGAATTGTTTTGCGTCAATAAAATACATTCAGGTTGCTTTCTTGTCCATTCTTGAAATGATCTCATTGGATAAGTATCATATTTCCTTTAGCCTAGGTGTCTTCCGGGAAATTCTCTGCCAATGCAAAATGTTGTTGTATGATGTAAGGTGTTGGTCCAGGATATCCCTCCGCCCTTTAAAGGCCTTTGAAAACATCAGGTCTCTGTCCGTAGTTGGAGGGCAGCGGTCAGTCTCTGAATTTGATTTCATATAAACGTCATATCAGACGGTCTAGTCCGTGGCAGTTCTCGTTTGGCCTGAGATGGACGCATGTATGTCGCCGCACAGCTGAGTCTATATCGGTGGTGCTGAGCTCAGCCAGGCAAGGTGACAGAGATTACCCTGCTCTTCATGACGGAGCAGAACTGGCAGGACTGCCAAACCGGGATCAACATGCCTCCATCTCGATAGGGTAAACTAGTGGTTCCCAATCAGGTCCTCAGGCTCCTGAGGAGCTGGTTTTATATTCTACCAAGTAGTTCATTACGTCCCCCCGCTGTTCCAGTTATTAAGCCTCCAATCAGGGAGGTTCTACTCCTGGAACTAAAGTTGAATGTAATGAACTACTTGACAGAACAGAAAACCAGGGCATCCGGGTAGCGTGGCGGTCTATTCCATTGTTTACCAACACAGGGATCGCCGGTTCGAATCCCCATGTTGCCTCTGGCTTGGTTGGGCATCCCTACAGACACAATTGGCCATGTCTGTGGGTGGGAAGCCAGATGTGGTTATGTGTCCTGGTGACTGCAATAGCACCTCCTCTGGTCAGTCGGGGTGCCTGTTCAGGGGGGAGGGGGAACTGGGGGGAATAGCATGATCCTCCCACGTGCTACGTCCCCCCTGGCGAAACTCCTTACTGTCAGGTGAAAAGAAGTGGCTGGCGACTCCACGTGTATGGGAGAAGGCATGTGGTCGTCTGCAGCCCTCCCCAGATCGGCAGAGGGGTTGGAGCAGTGACTGGGACGGCTCAGAAGAATGGGGTAATTGGCTAAGTACAATTGGGGAGAAAAAGGGCGGGGGGTGAACATGTGACATTGTGAAAGCCGAAGAGAATCCTGCAGACCATGGAACCAGGCTAATTACAGTGGCTTATCTGGCTTTATCCAGCTGGTTCTTCGGCCCACCATTTCTGAGCCAGACAGAAGAAGAAACCAACAGTAATGGCAGCATCTGAGGACCTGTTTGAGAGCCACTGTTGCCAGAGCATCTCCATGTGTCTGGCCTGCCATTTTTATGTGACTAAAGAGAAATGGTAGAGGAAAATATTTTTCTCTAATAGCTTTGGGGTAAATCTGGCAAGGAAATGTGTGAATTAGACACAGATAGCTTATGGTAGGCCTACTTGTTTAGCAACAGCAAAATCAGACACAGCATATATCGTGGTGATACGCTAGATAAATCCAGACTACAGTTCACCTGCAGACACTACTGGACATTTCCAACAATGTCAGTTATACAAATTTTTAATTGCCCAACAAGGTTCAGCAGTTTGATTCTTCACTGGTTTAAATGAGGCATCAATTCCATTTGTTTTTATTCAAATGGAACACTTAATGCCGGTTGTGACGGGTCACTGATCTGCCCTCTTCTGAAGCAAAGACATGGCCTGATATGATTGTGTTTGTTCTTAAAGTGGTTTTAGCACCGGGGTCATTCTACAGATTGAAATGGTGGAAAAGAGAATGCCCTAATTGCTGAGAAACGAGGTTCTCGTCGATTAAGGCCATCCAACCAGCTCCGCGATGGGAGACAACAAGACCAGCGGGCGGGTAGCAGCCGCCAGTAAGTTCCCCTCTTACACTACCAGCTGTCATGTGATCACTGTAACTAAAAGGCATGAATGAACGTGACGGTGGTTTTTTTTGTGTCTGTGCGTTCTGTATGTCCAGAGAACCGCCTGCAGGTGGTGAAGGGTTTGGAGGATATGGAGGTGTGCGAGTGTGAAAGCTGCCTCTTGGAGGTTGTATTGAACCTGTCCTACATAGAGGGCGTGTGGACCCGTGACAGCATCCCACTCAAGTCGAAACCCAACTGCCGAATCAGCGCCCATGGGAAGACACACACCCTAACGCTGAGCAGGACGGCTTTAGGAGATGCCGGCATCTATCACTTCCAGGCCGGCAGTATTCAGACCTCAGGAAGACTCCTCATCAGAGGTAGACTGCTGCCCCTGACCTTATTATAGTTTTATATACATTTCTCACAGTTTTACTTTTATAGTCTATATATAATTTCTTTGCTATTCGATTGCAATTTGTTTTATAAAGTACCAAGTGTTGATTTGTGCCAGGCTGCTTTAACAATGCAATTTCCCTCCCAGGATTAATGAAGTCAATCGATCTATCTATCTACCCATCTAGTACCTACCCACCTACCTATCTATCTTTTCCCCCCTAAGTCTCTTTTCTCCCTCTCTTCATTGGTGAAAAAAGAGAAGGTTTCTGTGCGATATATTATTTACACCATACAGTATTCACATCAAAGGGTATTATATTGGGAATTTTTTTTTAATCAAGTATACATAAAAACAGGTGTCCGGGTGGCATGGTGGTCTATTCCGTTGCCTACCAACGGTTCGAATCCCCGTGTTACCTCCAGCATGGTCAGGCGTCCCTTCAGCCACAATCGTGATTTTATTGTGGAAATATACTTTTACTCTTTTTTTATTGTTTACATTTTAATTCCTTTATTTTACTTTTACATGTATTTTCATATTCATATGTGTTACTTATTTTATATTGTATTTTAAGCTTGTGCAGCACTTTGGTTCAACTGTGGTTGTTTTAAATGTGCTATATAAATAAACTTGACTTGACAATCGACTCTGTGCATATTTGTAGTCCACTGACTTCCGGTTTCTACTGCAGCGGTCATACCAGTTTCCTGTTTGTTGGTGTGTGCTCTTAACAATGGCATATTTTTCACAATGCCTGCAAGATTTACCATGGCTAAATGTCAACGACATGCACAGAATTGTCGACAAACTCAGGAAAGTTTGTTGCAATGCCTAATGGCTAAATGTCAATGACATGCACAGAATTGTCGACAAACTTTCCTGAGTTTGTCGACAATTCTGTGCATGTCGTCGACATTTAGCCATGGTAAATCTTGCAGCCATCGCGAAAAATATGCCATTGTCAATAGCACACACCAACAAACAGTAAACTGGTATGACCGCTGCAGTAGAAACCGGAAGTCAGTGGACTACACAGACTGCACAGAGCCGATTGGTTGTGTCTGCGAGTGGGAAGCCAGATGTGGGTGTGTGTCCTGGTCGCTGCACTGGCGCCTCCTTTGGTCGGTCAGGGCACCTGTTCAGGGGGGAGGGAGAACTGGGGGGAATAGTGTGATCCTCCCATGTGCTACATCCCCCTGGTGAAACTCCTTACTGTCAGGTGAAAAGAAGCAGCTGGAGACTCCACATGTATTGGAGGAGGCATGTGGTAGTCTGCAGCCCTCCCAAGATCGGCAGAGGGGGTGGAGCAACGACCGGTACAGCTCGGAAGAGTGGGGTAATTGGACAGGTACAACTGGGGACAAAACCAAAAAAAAAAAAAGGGGGGGGGGAGTATCCATAAAAACAAATGATCAAATTACATTACTTGTAATTTACTTTCTACCTATTTTAGTAAATTCTTTGTCATTATCAAATTATACTGACAGAATATGAAATACCAATGTACAAAACTGTATTTACATCATTCTATTTTAGGCAAAAGCCTAAAATAGGAGTCTGTGAGTTATGGGTAAATTTTCAAATTAATGTGTTGATTTTGTGTACAATGAACAATATATAAGTTTTAGTTTATAATATACAAGATGGAAATGAATCAAACTCGAGCACAAGGCTGGACTGGAACATGTTTGACCAAACCAGAAGCCTCTCTATGGAAGAACAGCTTTGGGGAGCACAGAAAAACTCAGCGGCAAACATTAAAACCAAGTACAATAAATACTGTAGGATATACTCCAGAAAGTAGTACTTTTGTATGAGTTGCCAGTCATCAACTCATCCCTTTTTTCCCCTCTCTGTTGGTTGTACCTCTGCCAGCCAGAGACATCTGTATAGAGAGGGAACTGGAGGATGTTGACATCATGGAGCGTCAGACAGTCAACTTCCTGTGTGAGGTCAACCAGATGGACGTTGATGGTCGATGGTACCGAGATGACAGCCGGATCCGACCCAGTGACAACATCAAGATCAGACACCAGGGTGAGTGTGTGCACCCACACAAGCGCATCTCAGAAAACCATGCTACCAGCTAAAATACAGGCTGAAAGACCTTTTTCTCATTCAGATTTCCTCCCATTCACAATTCAAACCAATCTATCAAACAATCACTTCACTGTGTCAAATGATCTGTCACTCAGATGATGGTGTCTGCTCATCTGTCTGTCCTTGCGGCAGGTTTTTAAATCACCCTATGAATTTATATTTCCTGACTGGGTCAATGTAAAAACTTGCACTATCATCCATTTTGCTTTTTAAATCCTTCCAAAATCACCATTCATATTTAACATTTCCCGGCTAGAAATATTGAACATGGCATGAGAAAAAAAAACATTTTATTTGTAAATGACAAATGTTTTCTTATATCTTTATCCATAATTGTTCTCAATTGTCACAAGAACTGTGAGGGCGTGGTCTAGTTCTTATTAATATTCACGAGGCGACCTTTGAGTGACAAGTACAAGCGGTTTTATAGTAAGTTTGGGCGGGGTTTCATATTTTTTGATTTTACCTTATTGGATGTATGTAAATGAGTGTAATGCTATCGTGAGTATCTGAAAGAAGAGATTGGTTGAGAGAAACTGAACCTGGAGGAGCGCTTTTAAAATGTGAAAAATAGAAAAATTTAGTTCTATGAATTCTACCTCATATATTTATAATATATATTCTTTTTCAGTAAAAAGGAAAAGTATAAAATGCGTGACGGTTAAACTAATGTGATGCTAGAAAATGAAAGGTAGAAACAGGACGTGAACATCTGCATCGTTTTTCTTCCTCTGGTGTTTGAAGATATTGTAACCAGTTATTTTCTTTCCCGGTGCGGGATTCGATACGGGGTGTACTGCACCACAAGGCGACATCACTAACCGCTCGGCTAAAAGGTCAGACCCATTTGCTAGGGGCTAACGTGTCTTATTAGTAGTTTACACTACCATAACTTCAGGAAATGGAATGTCTCCATGTTCATAGGACACTTTTATTTTCCAAGAAGATGAGAAGAATCAAATTATTGGCTAAAGCTGAAAAAATGTTTTTGGATAGAAAGAAAATATATCTATATTTCGGTATCTATATTTCAGCTTTGGGTGTCCTTGAGCAAGGCAGGTAAGCACCACTTGTTACCACGGCAACCATTCGGTTGCAAAAAGTAGAAGAAAAAAAGGTTTACTTCACATCTTCTGGGTGTGAACTTTTTTTTAAAAATTTTTTTAATTTATTTCTGATTTTTCCCTTTTTTTCTCCCAATTTAGTGGCCAATTGATCCCTATTTTAATTCAAACACCCACCCTCGTACTGCATGCGTTCGCCAACTGCATCTCTCCGGCCGGCAGTCTCGAAGGAGACGCCTCCCCACTTTCGTGACAAGGCGAATCCAAGCCGAACCACTGTTTTTCCGACACCCACAGAGACGCATTCACATGACGAACACAAGCCGACTCCGCCCCCCTCCCTAAGACAGCGTTGCCAATGATTGCTGCTTCATCGAGTCCGGCCATAGTCGGATCTGACGAGACCGGGGCGCGAACCCCAGTCCCCAGTGGGCAACTGCATCGACACCAAGCCGATGCTTAGACCGCTACGCCACCGCGGACAGCTGGGTGTGAACTATTAATTCGACGAAGGGCAGTAATAGCTAGATAGGTAGATACGAACTCTCGTACGTACGAACCGACCTCCATAAAGCTTATTTTTTTAAAAAAAACCGATGGTTCGTACTAACGAACGGGCGGACTACTTCGCGCGACGCTCAAAACACTGCGCGTTTTAGGCGGTTCGTCGGCCCGAGGGAGAACAATACCACGCCGTCGTCGCCATTAAGTGGGGTCGCGTAAACGTTGTGTGCGTTAAATTTGCCTTGTGTTTACCCTCGTAATCGTGGCTTCAAAGCGTGAATCTGATACGAGAGACGGTGATGCATCGAAGAAAAGGAAAACGACCACGATTGAAACGAAAGTGGGAATATTAAAGCGTTCGGAGAGAGAGGTGAAACGCTCTTACTGTTTTTCACTTACCCGGTGAGGCGCGGAGGCTCTCGTTTCTGGCGTCAAACGGCCGGCCTCCGCCGGTCGCGACCCGCTCCCGGGACGGTGGCAGGTGAGGAGTTTGAAATGTAATTTTTCTTTTAAGTTTTTCATACCTATAAGTACACTGTACTAGGTGTACTTTACTGTGTTTATTGCTATTACTATGTGGAAATTGCGAGAAAACAGACGAACTTCCCTCTTCGAACACCACGCCGCGCCTGTCGTCGTTACCCCCGCCCAACCACGTGGCGCTCGCGTCACCATGGCCACACCCTGAGCGCTTAAAGTGAGCGCGTCATACGAACGACAAGCTGTGGTGAATTATGTCCAGAAGTCAACTACGATTGCATTATTATATTTATGATCTTTTAGGTAAAATATATACTAGGGCAAACATTTGGCTATTTGACGCTTGACGTGAACTGTACGTAACTATTCTGACTTACATACGTGTGTGTGTGTGTGTGTGTGTGTGTGTGTGTGTGTGTGTGTGTGTGTGTGTGTGTGTGAGTGAATTAATTGTAAAGCGCCTTGAGTGGCTGTTGCGCCTAGAAAAGCGCCATAATATGCAACTTGATTGATTGATTGATTGACATACAAATCCGACATAAGAACAGACTCAAAAACGGGACTTGTTCGTAACCTGGGGACTACCTGTAGATAAAAAGATGGATTTTATTTCAATGTGGTTTTTGGGATCTGATTGCAGGTAAAACCCACATGCTGTGCTTTAAGTCGGTCAGACCAGAGCATGCTGGAGAGATCAAATTTACTGCAGAGCGGGTTTCCTCTTATGCTACCCTCACAGTACAAGGTGAGCCAGTAATCATCTTCTACTTCATACCTGACCTGCACTCATTACTCCTGTGTTGTCAATTATACTGCATGTTGTTGCTTACGTGAAAGGTTTAATTTGTGGGGAAGGGTGGTATGATTGCTTATACGAATGTGTTGTTTCTTATGTGAATGTTGAGGGGAATAGGGTGCTTAGTAGTATTCTGACTTTCATTAAAATAAAAAAAACACACATGGGGGGGGTTGGAAAAATTGTCACGCTATGTCAGCTGCAGAACGATGACTGATGGCTCTTTGCTTTAAGGTTAAGGATAAATTAGGAAATATATTTTTGATGTAAATCCATAACAGCTCCAGCAAATGTAGTCACAGTTAACTAAAGGATCAAACATGTATCTAAATGTACCTTTACCGTTTCACATGCAAAGTATTCTTGAGGAAGATACCGAGAGCAATTTGCTCCAAGCCCGCAGCTCTAAAGCCTCTCAATTGATTCTACTACTACTTTCGGCTGCTTCCGTTAGGGGTCGCCACAGCAGATCTTATGTTTCCATTTCTTCCTGTCCTCTGCATCTTCCTCTGTCACACCAGCCACCTGCATGTCCTCCCACACCACATCCATAAACCTCCTCTTTGGCCTTCTTCTTTTCCTGTTTCCTGGCAGTTTCATATTCAGCATCCTTCTCCCAATATACCCACCATCTCTCCTCCACACATGTCCAAACCATCTCAATCTTGCCTCTTTTGCTTTGTCTCCAAACCGTCCAACCTGAGCTGTCCCTCTAATATAATCGTTCCTAATCAAAATATTAAAAATGTAAAAGTAACAGTTCATAGTTGCCCCAGAAAACCTCCCTTGTATGTCACTGCCTTCCTTTTTCAGAGCTACCAGTTCAAATATTGCGTCCCCTGAGGGTCAAAATCGCCATGTACCGCCACCGGGGCCTCCTGGAGTGTCAAGTGTCGCGGCCCAATGCTCAGGTCAGGTGGTATAAGAACAGGAGGGAGCTCCTGCCAAGTAAGAAGTACCAGCTGATCAGCCAGGATGTGTACAGGCAGCTGACCATCGATGACGTCTGCTCCTCAGATGAAGACACCTACACCTGTGATGCAGGAGATGACAGGACTTCCTGCCAGCTCCTGGTGGAGGGTGAGCTGCTCGGACCATCCTTGTCCACTGAGGCAAATTTGTAGTTTGTGATATTAGGCTATACAAATAAAATTTAATTGTCAGGTTTTAGTATGTTTAGTCAAGTCATGCTTGACTGTTTGACAAGTACGTTTGCACATGCAAAGAATTTGACTTGGTGGGAAGTTCATATCAAAACAAGGACACATACAATAGTGTCGTGAAGCACAACTGTTGTGTGTCTTTGTTGTGAACAGTGATACAGGATCCTTGTTTAAAAGTGTCTTAAGTTTGTAATTGGAAGTAGGACTAGTACTGACTGCGCATTTTCAATTGAGTAGTTACGTTACATATTCTTTAAATCATATCCCGAATGGATACTTGACACTGACATTGTAAAATAGACGCTTTTGCAGCAGTTCAACAGAGCTAGAGTTAGCTTGTCTGAATCTTGTTTTTAACTAACAACCCAGAAAAGCAAGCTGACACATCAGAAACACTTGAAAACTTTTATCAAAAGATTGGTTTCTTTGAGCAGGTTAAAGGTGATAGAGTACGTCTTACTTGCATCTCTGTCGATGGCATTTCTTTGAAATCCTACCTCGAATGAAACCTCATGGGCAATACCAGGTGATAGAATACAAGGGAGAGACCAAGAGAGAATACAGTGTAATTCAGAATGATATTATTCTTATTCTCAACACGTGCATTAGATTCCTGCACAGTCTTACACAGACATCTTACATGATATGATTGACACAACAAATAATTTTTGCGAAGCCCAAAGTCACGAGTGTTCTTTTTTTCCCCCCCATGTTCTTGTTGGCTTTGGTAACATATGTTCTGGCTGTCTGTGCAGAGCAGGCTATCGGCATAGTGCGGGGGATGAGTTCAGTGGAGGTGACGGAGCCAGAACCGTCCCTGTTCCAGGTGGAGACCAGTCTGAGGTCAGGGAGGCCTCCGAGGTGGACTCTGAATGGAGAGGTGCTGGAGTCCGGCCCCATGGTTAGCATAGACAGGGAGGGCACTGTCCACAGTCTCTGCCTCACTTCCACAGACAGCTCCATGTCTGGACCCGTGGTCTTCACAGCTGGCAAGAGCCGCTCTGAAGCTCAGCTCACCGTCAAAGGTAAGTTGGATTTGCAAGTGATGTCCAGAAAATTGCACTTCTCTGCTGCATCAATTCAGAGAACTTCTCACACTTTGAGACGTGTTTTTAATAACTGCTTTAAAATAGAATGCATCGTTAATGTTATCAATCAATTGTTATTTTATAGCTTTGTTATTATCTGGTGAATTTGATCCTTTTGTTCCACTTTCTCCATGTTACAAATCTAAATGTTATCAGTGTTGTCTAATAGATAGGTTCAAATTTCCTCTTGTCTTATCACTCTGCGAATGCTGACTCTGTCCCATCCAGAGCGCCCTCTTCAGGTGGTCAACCACCTGGAAGATATTGAGGCTAAGGAGAACAGCTCAGTGACTTTGAGCTGTGAGTTTACCCCCTCCCCCAGGGTGGTGCGCTGGTTCAAAGGTCGCACAGCTTTGAAGAGCTCCAATAAGTACAGTATGAAGAGAGAGGGAAGACAAGCGCTGATGACCATCCACGGACTCGTGGGGATGGACGGGGGGCAGTACCACTGTATGGCGGGGGGGTCAAAGAGCACGGCACAGGTCAAGGTAGAAGGTAAGGATCACAAAGGTTTGAGAGAGAATTAGACAACAGATTTGCTTAAATAACAAAGGATGGGATTCAGAAATGTATTTGTAGCAAGTCGGCTAGCTATATATTTTTTTCAGTTAGAGCAACACTACAGTTTTTAATGCAGCATTTGTAAAATAAGTATATTCTTATTACAAAATTAAAGCACATATTGGAGTGTCAGGGTGGCGTAGCAGTCTATTCTGCTGCCTACCAACACAGGGATTGCTGGTTCGAATCCCCGTGTTACCTCCGGCTTGGTCGGGCGTCCTACAGACACAATTGGCTGTGTCTGCTGGTGGAAAGCCGGATGTGGTATGTGTGCTGGTCGCTGCAGTAGCACCTCCTCTGGTCGGTCGGGATGCCTGTTTGGTTGGGAGGGGGAACTGGGGGGAATAGCAATGATCCTCCCACGTGCTACGTCCCCCTGGTGAAACTCCTCACTGTCAGGTGAAAAGAAGCAGCTGGCGACTCCACTTGTATCGGAGGAGGCATGTGGTAGTCTGCAGCCCTCCCCGGATCAGCAGAGGGGGTGGAGCAGTGACCACCGGGATGGCTTTGAAGAGTGAGGTAATTGGCCAAGTACAACTGGGGGGAAAAAAAGCGGGGGTAGCCAAAAAAAAAATTTTTAAAAGCACATATTAGTGCATAACATTCTAAATGTGGGCTACAACGCACCTAACATGCTGATCATTAATCAACAATAATGTAAAAGAATTGGTGTCATTTTCAAACCATTTACTTTTGTTTACTGTTGTAAAATAACAAACTAACCTCTGTCAATTACAGTCTAACAACATGCAACATGATGCCAGAGGACTAAATATATAACTAGAAGAGTGCACTTAGTAGAGTGAAGATCTCCACCAGGAAGCTCTCCCCTTCTCCGGTGGTTTGACTTGGCTAAAACCACCCCTTTTGTCACCCACCAGGAGAAGGGAAAATACAGAGTCACTGCCTGCATATGTTCGGTGCTCAGGTTTAGGCGAAAAACCAGCTGAGGAATTAGCACTCAATTGTGGTATAAAATGGGGTTTTCAAAGGTTTTTAATCACCACAACCACGAGAGTTCCTTGTTCATACAGTCATAACTCTGCACAAAAATTATTAAGCTGATAGGCCCAGTAGTATGTGAGGTTAGAAGCAGCCAAATAGACACACACGTGCGCGCAACCAAAAACATAATCCCCTCCAGGCTACCATCTGGCGAGATATAAATAACTTCAAAGAACCCTCTAGTGGTGAAAGGTAGTAATACTGGGTATTGGTAGTGTTTAAGAGCAAAAACACCGGTGTAGTAACCGTGCCCTGTTGATCAGATGGACTACTCCTAATTCTCCATACCTCCAAACAAAACTCAAACCACACCCCATATGCTGCATCAGTACTTTAGTAGGGTTTTTACATTAATTACATGTGCTTTCTTGAGTTTTTGTATGATTAACAATGTTATCCACTTTCCATTAAAAACTCTTCTCGTTAATCACAGTACGAAGGCTGAAATTGGTCAGACACCTTGAGCCGGTAGAGGTGGAGGAGGACGGCAGCGCCACATTCTCGTGTGAGCTTAACTACGTAGTAGCCAATGTGGAGTGGCTCATTAACAGCACCCGCCTCTATGCCAACTCCATCAACAGGATCCACCACATGGGCACCATGCACAGGCTTACCATCAAGAGGCTCCGCCCACAAGAGAGCATGGTCACCTTCAAGGCCGGCCTTTTCACTGAGACGACCACACTCAAAGTCAAAGGTCAGCCATGTTAAAATGATTGGGATAAAGATCAGATAAGAATGAATTCAGTGCATAATCACAATGCATCTGTGTGATAATTTTAATATCAGCGTTTCTGCTGAATAGCAGTGTTAAAGCACAATGAATTCATGTTTTAAGCTTTTATAACACGTGGAGCTTAAAATAAATGTTGTTTTTTTTTTTACATTTTCTATGGATTATTGCAACTTTCAAATTTTACTTTTGATAAGCGGGGGATGGAGCCTTAAAAAGTCAGAGGTACCTGCTGTTTCCTAGCCCCAATGAAGATTATTTGTCTTACATAGATTGATCCTGAGGTGGGCAGCACATTGGCTTAGTGTTGAGTACTGTTGTTTTACATCAGTTCTTTTCTTGGATTGAGCTGAGCTCCTCTGTGTGAAATTAGCATATTCTTCTGTTTGCATGGTTTTCATGCAAAGGTCAAAAAGCATGCATGCTATATTAGATGAATTAGGGACTCTAAATTGCCCATAAATGTGACTGTGTGTGTGTGTGTGTGGGGGGGGGTCCAGTGATGGACTAGTAACCTGTCCTGGGTGACTCCCTTCTTTCTGCCCAATTCCTGCTAGGATGGGCTCCAGAACCCTGTGACCCTGAATTGGATTAAGTGGATATAGTGAATGGATGAATGAGCGTGGGTAACAAATAACCAAATTATCCTTGGATTGATGCTAGTTAGTAATTCATATTCTATAGTTTCTCTGAAGTTGTCCCTTATTGGCATGTTGATGATCATATGGTCTTCCTTCATTCACTAATGAGAAACGCCAGGGAATGTTTCTGAGATATTTCTACATTGTGTCTCCAGAGTGCCCTGTGGTCTTCCTCAGGCCCTTAGAGGATGTGACAGGGGAAGAACAAAGAAAAGTCTGTCTACAGTGTGAAGCTTCCAAGGAGACGGTGACCCCCATTTGGAAGAAGGATGGTGTGGTCCTGACCCCCAGTGATCAACATGAGCTGCTGCACTTTGGGAAGTCCATGGCCCTCATTGTCCACCGTCTGAGCAAGGACGATGCTGGGGAGTACAGCTGTGAAGTCGGCACCAGTCAGACTAAGGCTAAGGTCACCGTACATGGTGGGTGGTGGGAAAAGTGGATTTTGAATATCTTACGGTCTAGAAAAAGTCTGAAGAGGTTTATTTAAAACTGTTATGGAGAATTTTGGATTATTTTTGACTTTGTGGAACAGTGGTTAGCGTGGTCGCCTCACAGCAGCCCCAGGGTAGTCCAACCTTGAGGGTCATCCTAGGTTGTCCTCTGTGTGGAGTTTGCATGTTCTTTCTGTGTCTGCGTGGCTTTCCTCTGGGTGCTCTGGTTTCCTCCCACAGTCCAAAGACATGTAGGTCAGGTGAATCGGCCGTACTAAATTGTCCCTAAGTGTGTGTGTGTGTGTGTGTGTGTGTGTGTGTGTGTTGGCCCTGTGATGGACTGGCGGCCTGCCCAGGGTATCTCCCCGCCTGCCGCCCAGTGACTGCTGGGATAGGCTCCAGCATCTCCGTGACCCTGAGTTGGCTAAGCAGTTTGGATAATGGGTGGATGGATGGATGTTGACTTTGTGCGCCTCTGTGGACAAAAGCAGTAGTGTTTTGCAAAAGAACGACTTCATTTCACATCAGCATTGCCTCTTGTTGCAAAGCTCTATATTCACCCTCTGATTTCTTGTGCATTTTTTTTGAAGAGAAGAATGAGAAATGTAGTGGTGTTTTGGAAAAACGGCATTTGTAAGATATACAGCCATGAGGCAATGTATCTCTAATTGTGGCTATGTATCCCGTCTGTGGGCTATAAATCGTTTTGTGGTGTTTCGTGTGGAATCAAGCCTGGAGACAATGATTTGGAATCATTACATAGCAATATCTAATCTTTTCCGTAATGGTCTTATTTGATTATCTAGCTTTTATATACTCATCAAAATTAAGCTGACACTAATAAATAATCATTGAAAAACTTCCCATAACAGCTTTAAATACGGGCTATCTGTATTTGAAAAAAAAAAGTGCCACCTGCACTAGACAAAATGATTGACAGCACAAATTTATAACAATTCATGTCACTTTTGAAAGAATAACATATAACTGATGTCTTTTGTTAACAAATTGTTAATACTTTTACATTTTGAAAGATGTTGAAGAATGTACTCTAGTTGATAGTTTCCCTCAAAAATGAGTCGTGGCATTTTGGAAAAGTACTCTTCAAATGAATTTTATAAATTTGTGTGGCTCTGGTTGCAAATAATTTGATTTACCTCCAGTGTGTTGTTTTACTCATCATCCATCAGAGTCAGGCCATAGGTAGGGCTATTCGATTTGAGACATTCTAGGTACTGCAATGAAATTATATTTAAAAAAGCTGTTTCATGAATCTGACAGACCTGCACATCACCATCGCCCAGCGTATGAAGACAGTGTCCGTCCTGGAGGGTGAGAGCTGCTCTTTTGAATGCCTCCTCTCTCATGACATCACCGATGAGCCCTCCTGGACCATCAATGGCCAGCTGGTGGTCACCAGCAGTCATTTCCAGGTCATCAAAAATGGCCGCCGTTATAGGATGACCATCAGAGACGTCATCCTGTCTGACGCTGGAGATGTGGTTTTCACAGTTAATGAGCTAGGCTGCAGAACCATGCTGTTTGTTAAAGGTAAAAAGCTGAAGGCTGTGGGGGGAGGGGGGGAGTTTCCAGTCTTTAAGCTGTTCAAATCTATGTGTGTGTATGCAGGACCGTACAGCTTAATGGGAAGATGGTCATGCAGATGTGTGCAAAACCTTGGGCATCTCTGGTTGAATTGCATGTTTTGCTAAATTACTAAGTAAAAAGAGATTAATACAGCCTCATTAGTGTTGAAACTTAAATGTGACATATTTCTACACATTGTAATGCACAATTATTATTTTTCTGAATTTCACAGATGAAAAAATAATAGAAAGTGTATCCTTATGCATGCTCAAACATTGTGTCCGGATGAACTGATTCAACTGTCTGTGAATAGAAAATGTGGCATGTGCAAAAGTTTGGAAATCCTATTAAATTGCTGTTTCTACTGCAATGTACAAACTTTTGCATATACTTCTCTGTGTTTCTTCCTACCAGCATCTGTCAGTGGATATTCCTGCCTGTTAACTATGGAACAGTTTATACACTATTTGGTGGGCTTGTTTATCCAAAAAGCCTGCAGTCAGTATGAAGATTTAGGTTTAATAAATGTGAGTCACAGGAATGTATGTTTGTCCCCCTATCAGAGAAGCCCGTGCACATCTTTAGGGACCTGCTGAATGTCAAGGCAGTTCCAGGGGAAGATGTGGAGCTGAGCTGTGAGATCACCAAGCCGGACGCCACCATTCGCTGGCTGAAAAACGGTCACCAGATCCGGCAGGGCCCCAAGTATGTCATCAGTGTGGAGAAGAACCTGGTACGCCTCATGATCCTGAGTGCCACCATCAGAGACTCGGGGGAGTACTGCTGTGAGGCAGACGGCATCGCCACCCGCGCCAAGCTGGACATCAGAGGTGAGAGACCAGAATGGATTGTAAAAATAAAAGCAAGACTCATACATGTCTATTTAAAGGCCCCTTTAAAATAGCCATCTCAGTGTTCTGCGTTGAACACAACATTGAGATTTGATTTAGTCTCTGCATAGTACAGAAGATATGTTCTGCATCAAAGTTTTGGCTAATGACACATGTGTGCAGATGATCTCTGTTTTGGAGTTGTATGCACTGTGCTGTAGGGTTGCACAGTAGCGGAAGAGAATCCTGAATAAGGTTCCAGCCCTCTTTATGGGCTTTTAATATTCTCCCTGTGTTTATGTGAGTTTCCTCAAGATCCTCCCACAGACCAAAGGCACGCACAATAGGTGAATTGGAAACTATCAAACGTTCATAGGTATGAATGATGAGTCGGTGATTGTGTGTGGACCCTGTGACATACTGGCCAACTGTCCAGTGTGTCTGCCTGTCTTCTGGTGACAGAAGACAGCCAGACACTACACGCAGACACTGCTACTGGTGACAGGGTCTGGCAGGCATTTAGACAGGGTCCACCATTACCCTGAACTGGATTAAAGCTCAAATCCATGTTTTCCTAGATCTGTCCCTCCTTCTAGTAGAGAGAACTACAAACAAGGTGTAATAGCCATAGTGGCTGGTGTGCTGTCAGATCAACAGTGAACAATTGCCACCCGTGTAAAAATTGATGTGGAAACCAAAGCTAACACAGGCAATTTGATATTTTACATAGTACATTAAACTATATGGGAACACTGTTGTACAGTAATATTGATTGTAGAATTGGTAGATTAGCTGTTCAACAGAAGCATGGCCAAATTGTCACCGTGTTTTGATCCTTTTTTCAGTTTGAGTAGGAATGTGTTTGCTGCTGCACCAGTGTTTGTCCTACCTGGTCAAAAATTTCAAGAGCCGTATATGGAGAGTGTCTCCAACCATAGTAAAGATGCCCATTAATATTATGTAACCTGACTCTGTGGTTAAGATGGATGAAATAACTATTCGTTAATGGAGGCAATCCCATATCCCAGCTTTTTGTGGGTGTATGGAATGAATGTGAACTGTATGTATGCTGGGCTGTATGTACACTGTTACATAATACAGTTTGGTGACTACACTGGATAATAATTACTATCATAAAGTCACAAAATAAGTATTGACTTTCATTTGCTGAACCGCTGCAGAGCTCCAGCACACGTTTGCTCGGGAGCTCCGAGACACACGGGCAGAAGAGAAGGGAAAGGTGACCCTGGAGTGTGAGACCAGAAGGCTGGCCAAGCGGGTGACTTGGCTGAAGGGCATGGTGGAGCTAAAGCCTGGCAGGAAGTACCTCCTGAGGCAGAAGGGCGTGGTGCTGTCACTGACCATCACCAGCCTGGAGAAGTCAGACACCGATGTCTACACCTGTGATGTGGGCACTATGCAGAGCCGGGCAATGCTAACCGTGCAAGGTAAGGCTACAGCACAGGAAAGTGTTAAGTGTCAATTAACATGGTTATCAGATCTGATGAGATAAGATTAAAAAAAAAAAGTTAAAACTTAAATATGATGTCTGCAAGGAAGGTGGATCAATGCAGCAGCATATTGGTAAGAAATTGTAAGTAGTAGGTAATGCAGGTGCAACAAATAAAAACTACAACCAAACAATCAATAGATCAAGTTGGGACTGTTGTCTTTACTGTGTTCTGTTATTTTCTGTGCATAAAGCATCTAATTCAACCATTCAACATCTGGTACAAACTGGTAAGATAACACACATGTATGACCTTGTTAATACATGAGTCGTTCTAAGACATGAACTTTATGTCATTGATTGTGCTGTAGTATACACCAATCAGCCAAAACATTAAAGCCACCTACCTAATATTGTGTAGGTCCCCCTCGAGCCACCGTTGCCATGAAAGGGTGTACCTGGTCTGCAACAATGTTTAGGTAGGTAGCACGTGTCAAAGTAACATCCATATGAATGCCAAGACCCAAGGTTTCCCAGCAGAACATTGCCAGAGCATCACACTGCCTCTGCCAGCCTGCCTTCTTTGCATTGTGCATCCTGGTGCCATCTCTTCCCCAGGTAAATGATGCACATGCACCCAGCTGTCCACGTGATGGAAAAGAAAACGTGTTTTATCACACCAGGCCACCTTCTTCCATTGCTCTATAGTCCAGTTCTGATGCTCATGTGCCCATTGTGAGTGCTTTTGGCAGTGGACATGGGTTATCATGGGTACTCTGACCGGTCTGCAGCGACGCAGCCCCATATACAGCAAGCTGAGATGCACTACGTGTTGTGACCCCTATTGTAGCCAGCATTAATTTTCAGCAATTTGAGCTATAGTAACTCCTCTGTGGGATCGTACCAGACGGGCTAGCCTTTGCTCCCCCTCGTGCATCAATGAGCCTTGGGAGCCCATGACCCTGTTTTGCCGGTTCACCAATTGTCCTTTCTTGGACCACTTTTGGTAGGTACTGACCACTGCACACTGGGAACACCCCACAAGACCTGCCGTTTTGGAGATGCTCTGACCCAGTCATCTAGCCATCACATTTTGGCCCTTGTCAAAGTCGTTCAGATTCTTACGCTTTGCCCATTTTTCCTGCTTCCAACACATCAACTTCAAGAATTGACCATTCACTTACTACCTGATATATCCCACCCGTTGACAGGTGCCATTGTAATGAGATATTGTATGCAGACGACGTTACGGTCATTGGACTCATCCACGATGGTGACGAGTCTGCATATCGGTGGGAGGTTGAGCAGCTGGTGCTCTAGTGCAGTCAGAACAATTTGGAGCTGAACATGCTCAAACTATAGATTTGACAGTGGACTTTAGGAGACACCTCTAAGCACTGCTCCCCTTCACAATATCCAACAACCCGTGTCAACCTTGGAGACCTTCAAGTTTCTGGGAACTACCATTTCCGAAGACTTGAAGTGGGGGACCAACGTCAACTCCATCCTCAGAAGAGGATGTTCTTTCTGTGGCAATTGAGGAAATTTGGTCTGCCACAGGAGCTGTTGAGCCAGTTCTACACAGCAGTCGTTGAATCTGTCCTGTGCACATCCATCACGGTCTGGTTCGGAGCAGCAACAAAACAGGGCAGGAACAGTAAGGACAGTAGAAAAAAAAAATCAGTGGCACTCCCCTGCCCACCCTGCAGGCCTTGTACACCTCTGGAGCCCAGAAACGGGCAGGCAGATCAGCACAGGCAAATTTGTAATATTGGGCTATGCAAAATAAATTGACAGACCCCTCCACCCCCCCCCCCACACACACACACACACACACAGGACAGTCTGTTTGAACTCCTACCCTCTGGCAAGTGCTACAGAGGTATGTGCACCAAAACCACCAGAGGAACCACAGGAACATTTTTTTTCCCACAGGCCATCTCTCTCATGAAGACTTAGTAGCATGGTGCAAAAATGAACACTTATTATGTAAGTATGACACATTGTAATTAGCCCCTTCTGGTCAAGATGTCTCAATTACATATCTACAATGTGCACTACCTCTTTTTAAACCAGATGTGCAATAAAAGTGTACAATTGTAAATACATACATAACTGCTGTATACTGGTTACATATTATTGTTATAATTATAACAAGTATACAATCCATCCATCCATTAGTATATATTTATATAATACATATATATATAGCCTTAGAGATGGGGTGAGGAGCTCAGACATCTGGAGGGAACTTGAAGTAGAGCCGCTGCTCCTTCATGTCAAAAGGAGCCAGTTGAGGTGGTTTGGGTGTCTGATTAGGATGCCTCCTGGGTGCCTTCCTTTGGAGGTTTTCCGGGCACGTCCAACAAGCAGGAGACCCCAGGGTAGACCCAGAACTCACTGGAGGGACTTCATATCCAATCTGGTCTGGGAACGCCTTGGGATCCTCCAGGAGGAGCTGGAAGGCGTTGCTGGGGAGAGGGACATCTGGGGTGCCCTACTTAGCTTGTTGCTACTGCGACCCGACCCCGGAGAAGCGGCTGATGATGAGATGAGATACAGTGCATTCGGAAAGTATTCACACCCCTTCACTTTCCCCGCATTTTGTTATGTTACAGCCTTATTCCAAAATGGATTAAATTCCTTTTTTTCTCATCAATCTACATACAATACCCCATAATGACAAAGTGAAAAAGGTTTTGTAGAAATTTTTGCAAATTTATTAAAAATAAAAAACTGAAATATTGCATGTATTCACACCCTTTACTCAGTACTTGGTTGAGGCACTCTTGGCAGCGATTACAGCCTCAAGTCTTCTTGGGTATGAAGCTACAAGCTTGGCACACCTATATTTGGGGTATTTCTCCCATTCTTCTCTGCAGATCCTCTTGAGCTCTGTAAGGTTAGATGGGGAGCGTCGCTGCACAGCTATTTTCAGGTCTTTCCAGAGATGTTCAATGGGGTTCAAGTCTGGGCTCTGGCTGGGCCACTCATGGACATTCACAGATTTGTCCCGAAGCCACTCCTTCATTGTCTTGGCTGTGTGCTTAGGGTTGTTGTCGTGTTGAAAGGTAAACCTTCGCCCCAGTCTGAGGTCCTGAGCGCTCTGGAGCAGGTTTTCATCAAGGATCTCTCTGTACTTTGCTGCATTCATCTTTCCCTCGATCCTGACTAGTCTCCCGTTGCTGCCGCTGAAAAATATCCCCACAGCATAATGCTGCCACCACCATGCTTCACTGTAGGGATGGTATTGGCAAGGTGATGAGAGGTGCCTGGTTTTCTCCAGACGTGACGTTTGGCATTCAGGCCAAAGAGTTCAATCTTGGTTTCATCAGACCAGAGAATCTTGTTTCTCATGGTCTGAGAGTCCTTTAGGTGCTTTTTGGCAAACTCCAAGCGGGCTGTCATGTGCCTTTTACTGAGCAGAGGCTTCCGTCTGGCCACTCTACCATAAAGCCCTGATTGGTGGAGTGCTGCAGAGATGGTTGTCCTTCTGGAAGGTTCTCCCATCTCCACAGAGGAACGCTGGAGCTCTGTCAGAGTGACCATCGGGTTCTTGGTCACCTCCCTGACCAAGGCCCTTCTCCCCCGATTGCTCAGTTTGGCTGGGCGGCCAGCTCTAGGAAGAGTCCTGGTGGATCCAACCTTCTTCCATTTACGAATGATGGAGACCACTGTGGTCTTCGGGACCTTCAAAGCTGTAGAAATTTTTTTGTACCCTTCCCCAGATCTGTGCCTCGATACAAGCCTGTCTCGGAGGTCCACAAACTATTCCTTTGACTTCATGGCTTGATTTCTGCTCTGACATGCACTGTCAACAGTGGGACCTTATATAGACAGGTGTGTGCCTTTCCAAATCATGTCCAATCAATTGAATTTACTACAGGTGGACTCCAATCAAGATGTAGAAACATCTCAAGGATGATCAGTGGAAACAGGATGAACCTGAGCTCAATTTTGAGTGTCATAGCAAAGGGTGTGAATACTTATGTACATGCAATATTTCAGTTTTTTATTTTTAATAAATTTGCAAAAATTTCTACAAAACCTTTTTCACTTTGTCATTATGGGGTATTGTGTGTAGATTGATGAGAAAAAAAAGGAATTTAATCCATTTTGGAATAAGGCTGTAACATAACAAAATGTGGGGAAAGTGAAGGGGTGTGAATACTTTCCAGATGCACTGTATATACGTACAAGGCTCAGTGTTTAGGGTTTTTACCGATTTTCACCGAAAAATATCTGGATTTTTTTAAAAGGAGCAGATCGGTTTAAACTGATTTTCACCCGGAGTTTATGTTTTCACGGATTATTTTCACTGAAAAATACCCAGATTTTTTTAAAAGGAGCAGATCGGTTTAAACACCGATAAATTCCCAGATTTTTTTTTTTTAAAAATAAAAACTGAAAGCGCTGAGCCTTGGATATATAGTATATATTTTTAGCATATAATGTATATGCAATATAATAGGCACAAGTTGTTAACAGTTCAGCCATAACAAAACTCTGTATAGTTGTGACATACCTGTTGTGCATACATACTTACCTCTAGTATTCCATTTATTGTTCCATTTATTTCTTTTGTTTTTCTTTTTTTCTTTGTGGTTTTTTTTTGTGAGTGATATATGAAAGTACTAGAAGCTGCTCTAAACGAGTCAAATTCCTCATGCATAATCACACTTGGCCAATAAAGTTGATTCTGATTCTGGTTCTGATACTGATAATTAATGTTATTCACTTAACCTGTCAGTGGTTTTAACGTTTTGGCTCGTCACTGTATGTGCATCTTTTATCTCATCATTCTTGCAACTACGTATGAACTTTGTGCCTTCCTCCCATGTTTGCATTAATGATTAAATTACACCATATGTTAACTGGTGTACAGTGAGTTTTTATTGAGATACAATACAGAGTTATACATTCTTCAATGTGTCTCAGGCCCGAAGGTGTTGATCCTTGATGAACTGGAGGATGTAGAGTGTCTGGAGGGTGATACAGTCATGTTCCGGTGTCGGATCTGCCCCAGCGATTACACGGCAGTCAAGTGGTACCTGGACGAGACCTTGCTCTACACCAACGATCTCAACGAGATCCAAGCAGTCCCGGGAGGGTACCACACACTCACATTCAGACAGCTTGCCCGAAAAGACACCGGCACCATCTCTTTCGAGGCTGGGGATAAGAGGTCCTACGCCTCACTGCTGGTTAGAGGTGAGGCTTTCAAAATCTGATTTGATACTTGGTTCCTGAAATGATGCATGTGCAATCTTGAAGAGTAAGAAACACACATCTATGTCTACTGACTTGTATAAAATTATATAAAAGGGGTGTAGATGAAGAGGACAGTGATGATGGTGTCTATCATCAACAGGTGAATGTAATTAACAGTACCTGGTGGAATAGAAAACCAGCAGTGCTGATAGTACCTGAGGACCTGAAAGAGAACTGCTGGACAAATGCATTAGCTTGCTGTCTGAGTTGGTGTTCAGTGTGAATGTTCACTCAGAAGTATGGCACAAGGATTCTCACATCATATCCTGTGTATTGTTAAATATAATATTAATTGAAGAGTTTCCTGTTAAAGGTTCTAGAAGACAGTAGTGGCTTGGGCCTTTTACAGACTTTGTAAGGCATATTACAAATGACTTACAGTACTGTTAAGGCCTTTGCACACCAAGTCCAAATTTTGTGCGTTTTTTTTATTTTTTAATCCATCATCATGGTCCAACAACTCTAAAAATCTCTTGAGAGTCTATAGGTCAGTGGTCGGGAACCTATGGCTCGCGAGCCATATATGGCTCTTCCGGTGACGGCATATGGCTCCCAGACAATTTTGAGTTGAAAAACTTTTTTTTTTTAAAAATCAGTTTGGAACTGATTTTAAAATACTTGTGATATTTCTTAATAATACTGTGTCATTTTAAAGTAAACAGAAATTAGTTTTGAAGATCAATTTCACGGGTCACCCGTGGGTCGGGTCGGGAACCAATGGCTCACGAGCATGTCCGGGTCATTGTAAAGGTGAAGAAATCAATTTTATCAGATAGCCAACTAGTTTATCCGCTTCAACCCTTGTAACGGAAAAGATGGCGAAAAGAAAAAAAGGCGATGATTACCGTGCATTCCAGGCTGCGTGCACAGAGGAATTTGCATTTGTGGAGAGAGCAGGATCTGCGGTATGTCTAATATGCAATGATAAAATTGCATCGATGAAACGGTCAAATATAAAGCGGCACTTCGATACGCACCATGCTTCATTTGCATCGAAATATCCAGCGGGGGACAGCAGGAAAAGGGCATGCAAGGAGCTACAGCGGAGAGTGCAGACGAGTCAGCAGCAACTACGTGTGTGGACCAAGCAAGGTGACGGGAATTCCGCTAGCTTTGCGGGTGCTTTGGCAATAGTAAGGAATGGAAAGTCATTCACAGATGGCGAGTATGCCAAAACATTCATGCTTGATGTGGCCAATGAACTGCTTGATGACTTCCCAAATAAAGACAAGATAATCAAACGAATAAAAGACATGCCCCTGTCAGCAAGAACTGTGCACGATCGTAGCATCATGATGGCAAATCAAGTCGAGGAAACACAAATTAAGGACATAAACGCCGGGACATACTTTTCTCTCGCGTTAGATGAGTCAACAGATGTTAGCCGTCTATCTCAGTGCAGTATAATTGCCAAGTATGCTGCAGATGACACATTGCGTGAGGAAAGCTTGGCTGTTTTGCCAATGAAAGGGACAACAAGAGGAGAGGATTTATTCACGTCTTTCATGAAGTTTGCTAAAGAAAAAAACTACCGATGGATAAACTTATTTCTGTCTGTACGGATGGTGCACCCTGTATGTTGGGGAAGAACAAAGGATTTGTAGCGCTTCTCCGTGAACATGAAAAGAGAGCCATCCTAAGTTTTCATTGCATCCTGCACCAGGAGGCGCTTTGCGCTCAGACGTGTGGCCAGGAGCTTGGTGAGGTGATGTCGCTGGTCATTCGAGTGGTCAACTTTATTGTTGCCCGAGTTTTAAATGATCGCCAGTTTAAAGCTCTGTTAGAAGAAGTTGGGAATCATTATCCCGGTCTCCTTTTACACAGCAACGTGCGTTGGTTGTCAAGGGGGAAGGTGCTCAGCCGTTTTGCGGCTTGCCTGAGTGAAACCCGGACTTTTCTTGAAATGAAAGGCGTCAAGCATCCTGAGCTAGACAACACTGACTGGCTCCTGCAGTTTCACTATCTCGTGGACATAACTGGCCATCTGAACCAGCTCAATGTGAAAATGCAAGGTATTGGAAATACAATCTCATCCCTTCAACAAGCAGGGTTTGCATTTGAAAGCAAGCTGGAAGTCTTTCTCAGGGACATTGAAACAGGTCGTCTTCTGCACTTTGAAAGACTGCAACAATTGAGAGATGCATGCTTAGCAAGTGACTCCACTCAACATCTGGATCTCCAGCAGCTAGCTGGCTTTACGTCCAATCTCCTGCAGTCATTCAAAGCACGTTTTGGAGGATTTCGTGCGCGCACTGGTCTTTTCAAGTTCATCACTCATCCACATGAGTGTGCAGTAGACAAAATCGACCTGACATGCATCCTCGGGGTCTCTATCGGAGACTTTGAGCTGGAAGTTGCTGACCTGAAGGCATCAGACATGTGGATGAGTAAGTTCAAGTCACTTAATGGAGAGTTGGAAAGTCTTGCGCAACAGCGAGCAGAGCTGGCGAGGGAACACAAGTGGACAGAAATGAAAAATCTTCAACCTGAAGACCAGCTGATTCTTAAAACTTGGAACAAGCTTCCTGTGACATACCACACAGTGCAGCGTGTGAGTATTGCCGTATTGACCATGTTTGGCTCTACATATGCATGTGAGCAGTCATTCTCGCATATGAGGAACATTAAGACCAACCTACGCTCACGTTTAACTGATGGAAGCCTCAACGCCTGCATGAAGCTCAACCTCACCACGTATGAACCAGACTACAAGGCCATCAGCAAAACCATGCAGCACCAGAAGTCGCATTAAAAGTAACACATATTTAATTTATTATACGTTAAAAATACTATATGGCTCTCAATGAAATATATTTAGAAATATTGGCTTTTATGGCTCTCCCAGTCAAAAAGGTTCCTGACCCCTGCTATAGGTGAATGCAAACAAAAACTAAACTTTTTGTTTAAAAATGTTTGGAAAACATGACAGATGGCAAATTTGGAGTTGGTGTGTAATTTTAATGCACAAAACATGAGGTCATATTTATGAAGTTTTCAGACAAAAAAATTCAGACTCGGTGTTCAATTTGGCGTTTACTGTTCAGATTCAAATGCATGTGGTATTTAAAATATACACTGATCTTTAACAGGATTTGGCCTTGATTTTTTTTTTTCCTTGTGAAATCTTATTGAGAAAATTGGTACATATCATACAATATTCGCCAAGACAAATAAACTGGACGCATAAAGAAACCAAAGGGGCAAAAGGAGGTCACAGTAAATCCATGTCGCTATGTCTGTGTGTACAATCACACAACCACACCACTGAACATGACGGCATGTATACACACCAATATTTGATACTCAGCAATCTGGCTTTATCTTTTAACACTTCCAGAGAGGCGTCCCACCATCACCAAACCACTGGAGGACTGCGAGGCCATCGAAGGTGGTGGATTGGTGCTGTCCTGCTTGACCTCCAAGCCATGTCACATCCTGTGGTACAAAGATGGCTGCATGATGTGGAACTCCTCAAGGTACTTCACCAGTCGTTCAGGCTGCGAGGCCAGACTGACCATCCGGGAGGTCTGTAACAACGACGCGGGGGTGTACGAGTGCAGCGCAGGGTCTGTTACCACCAGGGCCATTGTGAGCGTCAAAGGTAAGATTATAACATGGGGATCGCCGATTCAAATCCCCATGTTACCGCCGGCTTGGTCTGGCGTCCCTACAGACACAATTGGCCATGTCTGCGGGTGGGAAGCCGGATACGGGTATGTGTCCTGGTTGCTGCACTAACACCTCCTCTGGTCAGTCAAGGTGCCTGTCAGGGGGGAGGGGGAACTGGGAGGAATAGCGTGATCCTCTCACACACTACATCCCCCTGGTGAAACTCCTCACTGTCAGGTGAAAAGAAGCGGCTGGCAACTACACATGTATCGGAGGAGGCATGTGGTAGTCTGCAGCCCTCCCCTGATCAGCAGAGGGGATGGAGCAGCGACTGGGACGGCTCGGAAGAGTGGGGTAGTTGGCCTGATACAATTGGGGGGGGGGGAAAAGCTAAGATTAATGGAGCAATTGATAACATCAATCTGTAATTTTAAACTATACTTTACCACCTCAATAGGGATTAAAATAACAGCAAAAACCCTTTACTGGCCAGGCTCCTGTGGTTTCGAAAGCAGAAGTCTTTGGGGTGTCAATTCCCAATAAATTAGTAAACTTTACCAGTGAGACCTATATATGGTCAACTTCTTTGGTTTAATTCTTTAGCTTATCTGTCATCAACTTTCTGCTCCTCTCACTTACCTGGCTTCACCATCCTCAAAAAACGGGGAATGAGGGAGGTTTGCAAGAATAACGTGCTCGATAATTTCTCTTAAGTCAGCATCTTGTTTTGCTTTTTCTGACCAGCGTTCAACCTCTTTTGTCACTTGTGTGTAAATTGTAAATTCATAGTATTCCAAAATCGTATTCTGTAAATTGTGTGTAGACAATTTACAGAATATGACATTGAAAGAGTATAACAGAATTATAATGGAATTATAAAATATATGAAGAATATGACGAGGAGGATGCCAACAGCCCAGGAGCTGAGCCACATGACCATCGTCACCATGGAGACCTGACAGGAGGACAGACTGAGTGACAAGAGAAAACATTAGTCACACATTTGCGTGAGAGAAAGGTATAACATTGAAACAGGATAACAAAATTATATGGGTTTATAAGATATATAAAGGATGTGATGAGTTGGATGCCAAGCAGTGTCCAGGTGGCGACCACCGTCACCACAGAGACCTGTGAGGAGGACAAACTACACATGCACACAGGGGAGACTTGCATCACACCATTCACATACACAGAAGAAGAGAAAGGAGAAGACGTCATTCAGAGAGACAGAAAAGAAGTGAGAGAAGAGAACAGTTTGAAATAGTCAAAAATATACTCTAATCTCGTCGGCAGAGCAGTGCTTGTGTAACCCAGGTTATCTTCTGACACTGCAGTTTCCCAGTGTTGCTTAAATGCCTCACATGCCAATGCTAGCTGACCTGCTGCACACAGAGGAACTTCTAGTCTTCCCTCAGTTACTGCAGCGCACGCAGCTCGGACAGGTGTGGCCAAAAAATTGTAAGATTTATGAGTTGGAAGTGAGTGGAGCTGGCATGTTGCCAGAGAGAGAGGAAACTGCTAAGCTACAGAAAAGCTATGGAAAGAATTTCAGGAGAAATTCTGGTGGGCGTTCTTTCCAAATTAATGGATTATCCTGGCTGATTTTTTTATTCATTTATTTGTTTGTTGGAGGGGCGATTCTATATGTGACATCACGGAGCTGCTTCGTCTGTCAACCCGATCATCACCGCAGCTCGTGGATGTCTCGATCCATCTTGTCAGGATGCTGACATGAGGATGTTGTGCCATTCCAAGGGACAGTAGGAACCAAATCAAAGGGAACTTTACCTTACTAAGGAGAATTCAATTTTGTTTTGCATTTTTTTTCTGAGAGCTCAGATTATTTTTTGTTCTTGAGCCCAAGACGGAAAAAAAAAACTGACCAGAACCGATGTCATAAAGAAACTCAAGGTTGGCGAACAACGTTAAAGGATCATTCGAAGCAAAGGAACTCAGGACCAAATAAAAATAATAACCTTAGGGGAAGGTTCAAAAGGGAGAAACGTAGACTGTAAAGAATTGATAACTGATAATAAGTACATTTTGGTCCAACAAAGGATACCATCCATCCATCCATTATTCAAGCCGCTTATCCCAATTGGGGTCATGGGATGCTGGAGCCTATCCCAGCAGTCACTGGGCAGCAGGCGAGCAGACACCCTAGACAAGTCGCCAGTCTATCACGGGGCTGACACATTCACACCTAGGGACAATTTAGGGACAACTAGGGACAACAAAGGATACATTTAATTTTTTGTGAAATACTGGAAGTGAACATTCCCTAATTTCTAAGTTGCTGCAATTTTGGTTGTACAGTCATTTTTGGTTAATTTTATTTCTGTGTTTGGATCAAACAGGATTTATTTTTTTGAAGAGATGCTTTGAAAATATAAGGAGGCTATCAAGAAGTGAAACAGGACAGGATGCCTTTATAAATATGTTTTCTGTTATTTTTCCCCAAGTTGGCGGTCATGTGTGTTTTGTGTGGGCTGCAGGTCTGCTCTGTTGGTAGAGTCTGCTACCGCCAATCTCCTCACTGAACCTAGTGAATTTAATAAACCTAGAAACTGAGTACATGGTGGTTCGAATCCCCCTGTTACCTCTGGCTTGGTCAGGCGTGCCTACAGACACAATTGGCCACGTCTGCGGGTGGGAAGCGAGATGTGGGTATGTGCCCTGGTCGCTGCACTACCGCCTCCTCTGGTCGGTCGGGGCACCTATTCGGGGGGGAAGGGGAACTGGGGGGAGTAGCGTGATCCTTCCATGTGCCATGTCCCCCTGGCGAAACTGTTCACCGTCAGGTGAAAAGAAGCGTCTGGCAACTCCACATGTATCAGAGGAGGCATGTGGTAGTCTGCAGCCTGCAGCCCTCCTTGGATCGGCAGAGTGGGTGCAGCAGCGACCAAGACGGCTCGGAAGAGTGGGGTAATTGGCCAAATACAATTGCGGAGAAAAAGGGGGAAACATCCACACAAAAAAAGAAACTGAGCACACCTGTGATCAGACTGAACTATAAGACCTTGGGTCTATGATACTTTAGAGAACCTCAGATTTAGGTACTGTAGATACTAAACCCAGGATCAGCAGCATAGATCTCTACCACAGGGGGAAGGTTATACTTGGTAAACATCGTTGAGACAGAAACCGACCCACCCTGCAGCACAGGTCGTGTTGGGTTAAAACTCTTATTGCGTGATAGAAAACAAAATCTAGCAAGGTCTGCTTTTTTATGATTTCTTGAAGAAAAATATTTTTGTGCATCCGACAAATATTTAGTCTGATTTAATGGCTTCTCGGACCGTTACCTTATTCCATTCATCCATTCACTATCCAAAGCGCTTATACTGCTCAGGGTCATGGGATGCTTGAGCCTATCCCAGTAGTCATTGGGCGGCAGGTGGGGAGACACCCTGGACAGGCCGCCAGGCCATCATAGGGCCGACACACACATTCACACGTAGGGACAATTTTTTAGTGTGGCCGATTCACCTGACCTACATGTCTTTGAACTGTGGGAGGAAACCAGAGCACCCAGAGGAAACCCATGCAGACACGGGAAGAACATGCAAACTCCACATAGAGGATGACCCGGGATGAGTCCCCCAAGGTTGGACACCTCAGGGCTCAAACCCAGGACCTTCTTGCTGTGAGGCAACCACGCTAACCACTGTGCCACCCACAATTACCTTATTTCCCTTCTAAATCATGGCTGGACTGATAAATTCTTTGCAAATGGAGCTTTTGAAGTTAAAAACTGCATATATCTATTAACTCCTTTTGTATTTTTCAACATTGTAATACTTATTGCAAAAACTATATCATACAATGTTGCTTTTTTCAATATTGTTCAGGTCTACTTACCACAGTTGTACAACATGTCCACACCTTTGGCTTGCTTGTCTATTCTCTTAACTGGTTCTGCAACCAATAATGGTTTTTCTGCTTTTAATGAGGAATTCTTTCCTCTCCCCCTGATTTTCCCCCCTATCTGCAGCCATACCAGCAGAGTTCACCAAATCTCTTGAGACTGTGGAGGCAAAAGAAGGGGAGTCTGTGACCCTAACCTGTGAATACTCCCTGCCTGGTGTCGTGTACCACTGGAAGAAGGGTGCAGAGAGCCTCCGACCAGGTGACAGATTCATGATGAAACAGAGGAAGACCACCATCTCCTTAACCATCACAGCGCTGAAGCCCGAGGACTCAGGAGACTACACCTGTCATTGCCGAGATCACCGCACTACAGCGAGCCTCAGTGTCATTGGTAAAAGCCTTGTAAAACATTTTAATTTTCCTGCTTAGAAAGTCTACTTCGTGAACATTTGATCCAGAATAACAAATAGTATTTACAAATAATTCTTGTTTGTTTTATTGTACCTAATAGAGCAATCGGGTGGAGTTTGCCACATAGGACCAAAAAAAACCAAATTGGCATTGTATGATTCTCCATCATTGTCTCTATGTTAATCCTCATGATGCTAAACTCCACTTGTGTATTCCCCAAGCACTTAAAATTAAACAGTAAGAATCATTTGCCACATCTGTTTGACTTCAGGTTTGCTATATAGTTTTCACTGTGTCCCTTCCTTTGTTAGTAATGTAAAATTCACCTTCTCTCAAGCCATCCCTATCACCTTCAGACAACAGCTGAAGAATGTGCAGGCGCTGGAGGGAGCCAGCGTCGTGCTCCGCTGTGAGTTGTCCAAACCGGGAATACCAGTCGAATGGAAGAGGGGAGATGAGCCACTGAAGAATGGAGTTAAGTTCCAGATAAGGAAAAGAGAAACTTCACTGGAGCTCCTCATCTGGAAACCTCTACCGGAGGACAGTGGTGTCTACAGCTGTGTGTGCGCTGATCAGAAGACATCAGCTGCCGTCAAAATCACTGGTGGGACTATGTGTGTGTGTGTGTGTGTGTGTGTGTGTGTGTGTGTGTGTGTGTGTGTGTGTGTGTGTGTGTGTGTGTGTGTGTGTGTGTGTGTCTGCTCTGTGATATACTAGTATCCTGTCCTGCGTGTCTTCCTGCCTTCTGCCCAGTGCCTGCCGGGATAGGTACCAGCTCGCCATAACCCTGAATTCTTGTGTACTGACCGAGTGTAGACAATGAATGAATGTTTACTCTGTCACATTCAAATTATAATATGAGAATTTGTTAATAACACATTTTTATTGTTTTATAACAAGTCTTTCCTCTTTTGTTCATTATAGTCAGGGAAGAAAAAGTGTATAGTTATGTAGCACTACTATGGTAAATGTCAACGTGTTGTCTCTTGTGACCCCTCAGCTCTCCCGGTCACCTTCAAGCAGAAGCTTAGGAACGTGGTCATCGAGGAGGGCAACAACGCTACTTTACGTTGTGAGCTGTCTAAACCAGGTCAAATGGTGGAGTGGAGGAGGAGAGGAAGGGAGGTCATAAAGAACGGAGAGAAGTACCAGGTGCGGCAGAGGGACATGCTTCTCGAACTGAAAATCCTAGATGCCAAGCCAGAGGACAGTGATAGCTACACCTGCCTCTATGGAAACATAGAAACCACTGCCACGCTGACTGTCAATGGTAGGGACCGGGTTATTGATCTTACGATAGTGGGTGGCTCCCTAATAATTAACTGCCCTGAATTAGCTGAGGGGTGGGGCTATCCTTGAGCAAGTGCAAAAGACGCAATCACTGTTTTCAGAAGTAAAACATAAACACTGAAATTAAAGTCAAGTAATATTAATTTGAGTAGCCCTAAATCCCGCTTTAGTCCCAGGGGGCTTGACTATCACATTACATTATGTGCAATGCACAACACCCCCTATTCTTTGACCCGAGACCCTTGATTCGGTTGAGAAAAAAATCAACAGAGAAAGATATGAGAGAAAAAAACGAGAAACCTCAGGAAGAGCATCAAAGGAAGGATTCCTCGTCTAAGATGGCTAGACGTGTCATAGTTCCCGAGTGGACAGGGTAGACAAGCAGTAACAGATGTACAATAACTAATCAATGCGATACTAAAGGAATATATGGGTTATTGTGAATCAGTGCAGAATATATACAACATATATGATCACACAGGTTGCAGCAAAGTAAGTGAAACTTGATTGTATAAGCTATAGTTAAAAATGTTGAATATAGTATATATTTAACAGTCAAGTAGCATTCCCAGTAGCACTTTACTTTCTGCAGGGCTTCATAGCACCAAACTGGTGTTTAGACATGGTGTCATACCTGGTGTACCCTTTCAACCAAAAAGCAACCAAAGTAGTCTTGTGCACAACACCTGTTTATAATGAAGCAAAATACCCAGCAAGAAAATAAAATGTGCATTATAAAATGAGGAAAAGAAAAAAGTAAGAGATAATTGTTGTCTGTTGAAACCTTAAGATGGAAATATTTTAGACCAGCCATAGCCTTGCTGACCTGAGAGGTTTCATGCAAATCTGTTAAACAGCCCAATTGTCTTTTAGCCCTTCCAGTCACGTTCAAGCAAAAGCTCAAGAACCTTCAAGTCGAGGAGGGCCACAGCATCACGCTTAAGTGTGAGATCTCCAAGTCGGGTGTCCCAGTGGAGTGGCGGCTGGGAGGAGATGTTTTGGAGAATGGAGAGAAGTATCAAATCAAACAGAGGGAGTTCCTTCAGGAGCTCATCATCAGAGATGCAATCTTTGAGGACAGTGGGGTCTACTCCTGTGTATGTAGGGAACAGAAGACCAAGTCTACAGTCAAAGTCATCAGTAGGTGCAATCAGTTTCTGTTTTTCTATGAAGAGCCAAAATCATTGATGAAGATAAAATTGTATTTAATACTGTCTTCTTTCGTCGCCAGTGTGCTGTTTTTGGTAGGGCTTGCAGGTAATGAGTGAATTACAAACATTTTATGCTTACTAGGAACTCATTGGCCTTCTTTAAAGAGTTTGCTTGTTTTCTCAGATATTATTTGGAAGACCGAATTACACAACATGTGGTGAAATGTTAGTTGGCTATCGTTTTCAGTCTTGTAATTTTTTGCTTTTTATTTCTCTAAACTGTCTTGCTGGTGTTCTCCTTTGTTTATTTGTGTTGTGCCTTTGGCTCCTCAGTGCTCCCTGCCACCTTTAAAGTGTGCCTGAAGAGCCAGGAGGCACAAGAGGGGAGCAGTTTGACCCTGCGCTGTGAGCTGTCAAAGAAGAACGTCCCCGTTGAATGGTGGAAAGGTGATGAGGTGCTGTCAGAGGAGGTGTACAGAGGGAAGTATCAGATGAAAGTGGAGGGAAAGATAGCAGAGATGACCATTCTCAGTGTTCAACCAGAAGATGCTGGAAAGTACAGCTGTGTCACAGGAGATGAGAAGACCATGGCTGAAGTCAGAGTGAAAGGTGAGTTTGAAGATCATGAAAACTGATAGGGAGCCCAGTAGTCCATGTTCATGATGGTAAATCTCATCTCTAAATGATCCATTTCTTTATGGCCAGTTAGACCTGACAAAGCAAGTGAACATAAGCCACCTGGCAGAATAGAGTACCAGCAGTACTGCTGACCAGAGTTGGACGACATGGGGCTACTATCTTGTGTTTTTATTTTGGTGATGATATGCAAAACCTATATACCAATAGTGAGCACAGAATATCCATGCCAATATGTGCTAATGTGCTTATTTTAATATTAGTACATTCAAAACTACCCATCATGAGCAGTCTCTGTTTTTTCAAGGAGCAATTTTCTTCTTGGCCATCGCTCTCTTTACTGTTACTGCTCCTACTTTATATCTAAAGTATTCCTAGTAAGTGAACTCAGCAAAGAATCTGACATTCACCTGGTGAGTCTTTTAATTGAAAGATCAGGTGGTTCTTGCATTTTAAACACTAAGGCTATGTCACTTAAGGTACTGCTGTCTTTCTGAAGAATCTTTTTTGTCTCTCTCTCTGGAACAACCTTGTTACTTCCTGTCACGGTGACCTAGTAACACTTTACTGGAAGTTTCTTAAGAGCACAACAGTTCCTCTCAGCATGCATAAGCACACCTGATTATGATTATGATTACGAAACAGGATTTTAAACAAAATCTCACGGTCATGACTCCACAGGCCTTCCTATCACATTCAGGCGAGAGCTCCAGCATCTCATAGTTATGGAGGGGGACAGTGTTTTTTTTTGCTGTGAGCTGTCTAAGCCTGGAGCCCGTGTGGAATGGAGGAGGGGCAGGGCTATCCTCAAACCTGGAGACAAGTATGAAATGAAGCAGGAGGGCCGACTGACCAAACTGGTAATCAACAGTGTGGAGGAGAGTGATGCAGGCAATTACAGCTGTAAAACCAAAGACAGCCAGTCCACCGCTGAGCTCACTGTCAAGGGTAAGATGAATTTATCTAGCTGTCACTTTGGGAATGTGTGATACCCAACTGGACATAGCAAATTTCATAACTTATTTTCTGCATTTATGTAGTTTATGATGCACGGTCAATAATTTAGTCTTGTGAATTTTCCCCAAATGCATCCAACAGTCAACTGAGTGCCGATGTGAAAGAGGTCAGCTCCACAACAGAGCAATAAAAATGTTGTAGACCCACTGGGGTTCAAACGACATGAGCCTCATGGATGGTTTTTACTGAAAATGAGAAAGATTGTGGTTTGATATCTTGTTACCAAGTCTGACCATCAACCGATGGTTGAGTGTCACAGTACCTTCTGTGTACTCCACATTACATAGAGTGAGCTGGGTAAAAAGCAAACCTGCAAACTTGTCAAAATTCACATACACTGTGGAACGCTGTGACCATCCGTGGTAAAACTTTTTGAAAGACTAGTTAGGCAAAAGCTGTGACAACATGTGTTGTTCACATGCATGTGTAACTATAGTGTTAATGTACATCTGTTGTTCATGCTGCAGCAAAGAACATCTGAAACAATTTCCTTAAACCCACTAAATCTGAGGATGTTTATAATTTAATTTTCATAGTCAATTTTGCTCAAAGAAGGTTGAATCAGTTCATCTGGATACAACATTCTGGCTGAATGTTGAAACGAAAAAGACCTTGCTCTGTAGGTCTATCAGTGGTTACCCCTGTTCACCCCATATTTTTTGGCCTCCTTAGGTTTACCCCCCAGTTTCAAGCTACCTCTAGTTAACTATGATGTGATGGAGGGCAACAACGTGATTCTGCGCTGTGAGCTGACCAAACCAGCCCCCTTGGTGGAATGGAGGAGAGGAGAGGAGCTGCTGTGGCATGGAGACAAGTACCAGATGAGGAAGAAGGACCTGCTGGTGGAGATGAAGATTACAGACGTCAGTCTGGAGGACATTGGAGAGTACTGCTGTATTTGTGGAGAGCAGAGGATGACAGCTAGGGTCATGGTGAAAGGTGAGTGCTGGAGGCAATAAGATAAAACTCAGTTTCCACTAGCAGTCGAGTAAGTTTACATACTAGGAATTTGTCTTGGTTGGATTCTCAACATCAAGACACAAGGACATGAACACAGTATTTTGAAGACATCAAAACTAAGAGTACATATCTTTACTCATTTTGCAGACACGTTTGTCCAAAGTGACTTATAAAGAAAAAACAATACAGCAAAAGCAAAAAAACAACAAAAATGACAAAGTGACAAAGCGAGTGATCAATTAGCAGATAAATTCAAGTGTTACCAACTGGCATCAGAGAGCACTGCATAATAATCATATCATTGTACTATAGGAAACAGAAGTAGAGGTGGTTCTACATTTCCTACATAGTAGTGATGCGTGGGTCAGGGTTTTTTAATATCCACACCCACCCGACCAATTATGAGAGCCAATCCGCACCGTCTGACCTGCTAAAATATGCGTTAATTAATCACCTGAACCTCAGCCAACCAGCAAACCTGCAAATTTTGCCCAGGCTAGCCAAGTGAGCAGTGTTGCGCTATTTCATTTTTGTGCTTTTTGCCCAGCATAATACACTGATTGCTAGGCATAGCCTATTGTTCCTCATCCTAATAGCCCATGAGTCTAGGCTGCTGAACACTAATAAGCGGCCCGTGGGCCAAGTCTGGTCTGCAAGAGCCAAATGTCTGGCCTGCACTGACCAATTGGCACTAATGCACTTGTCATAAGATGTGAAATAAAGTGTGTGCTGTTCTACTTTATTTTGACCTCACTCCACACCGTACACTTCACCTATGCTGTAGAGCGCATGTAGACGTAAGATGTACTCCACGCTCTCTACGGTCCTTGACTAGACAGAACCGCTCACCAGCTAAGTCACAGATATAACTGTCTTAGACCAAGAACATGGCCTGCGCGAAAAAGCGGAAAGTCGACCAGGAAAACCGTCAGTTCAAATCTGACTGGACTGATCAGTTTTGTTTTATTTTACTGGACTACACCAATGCCAAACTGATATGTATGCAGACCATAGCTGTCTGCAAAGCAGATAATCTAAAGCAGCACTTCAACACTATGCATGCTGCCAGTTTTAATGCCAATTACCCTTCAAAATCAGATCACTGCAGACAAAAAAATAGCAAATATGATAACATTATACAAGCACTCCATTTCTGCTATGTGTAAAATCAACATTGGCACAAGAGAGCGCAACAGCTGCATCATTGCATGTTTCATAGAACCTTGCCAAAACTAAGAAGCCATTTGCTGATGCTGAGTTGATTAAAATGTGTGAAATTGATATCGTTGGCAAAGTTTTAAGTCATGATGAGAAAAACAAGAAAACCGTTGTGGGGCGATTAAAGCAGGTGCCATTGTTGCTAACATGGCAACAAGAATAGTAGAACTTTTAGCGGAGTGTTTTTCCAATTTATTCACCGATTTGATGAAACCAGAAGCCATATATGTATATCACTAGCCATAGACTCATCCTGTGACTGAACCGCTATGGAACAGCTACCTGTGTTCGCAAGATTTTTTGATAGGAAGACCTTTCGGGAAGAAGTGCTTTGTTTGCTTCCTCTGCCTGGGCAAACAACTGGGAAAATAATCTTTAATGAATTAATACATTTCTTTGAGAAGAATGGCTTGGATGTGAGCAAAATTGTGTCCGTTGCCACCAATTGGGCTCCGTCAATGGTGGGACAACAGAAGGGCTTGCTCAGTAGGCTTGCCGCTGTTAAACCAGCACTGTCAGCATTTCATTGCATTATTCACAAATCAGTGTTGTACGCTAAACTGTGTGGGGAAATGAAAGAGGCAATGGATACTGTGATGAGACTGGTAAATTTAATTCGCAAGAGTGGTAGTCTGCAGCATCGCCTTTTCAGAGCATTGCTGGAGGAAATGTCAGCGGAATACAAGGATCTTTTGCTGCATAATGATGTTCACTGGCTGAGCAAAGGCCATGCGTTGGAGAAAGTGTGTGACCTGTGCGATAAGCTTGTGTCATTTTTATCCGGACTGTGGAGCCAAAAAGCCCAAGAATATCAAGAGGTTTTTAAGTGACAATAAGGTGATGGCATATGTTCTTTTTTTGTGTGACATCTCATCTAAATCACCTTAATCTGCAATTACAAGGCAAGAACCACACTGTTGCGGACATGTACGAGGTGGGTGAATCTTTCCGGTCAAAGCGGAACCTTTTGAAGAGACATTCATGGGAGAAAGTTGCACTTTCCACATCTATGGGTGCATAACGAGAAGAACGAAATGCGGGAGGATCCAACGATGAATGAGTTCTTGACGAGCCCGGCAGAAAGATTAAAGGAATGATTTGAAAGCTCCCCTAAACTCTCTGGTGACATCGTCCTCTTCCTGAGACAGCCATTCTCCATTTCAGCTGACGGCCAGTGGACTGCAGAGGCCAAAAGGCTGGTACCTAACACATATAAGGCAAATCTTCAGATGGAGGTATTGGAGATGGGAACATCTGATTCGCTCAAAGCACAACGCAAGGATGTTGGGGTGAGTGACTTTTGGATCAACGTGGTTCCCCAAGCTTGATTCCAAAAAATGTGAGAGCTATTGCAGTGCTCTTACTCACAATTTTCCCTTCCACATGCATATGTGAGTCATCTTTTTTTCAATGAACTCAATCAAGAACCAGAAGAAACAGACGCTCCACTGCACATCTTGGCCAGTGCCTAAGGATTGCCATAACATAATACAGGCCTGACATAGGAAGGATTGCCTCATCCCGTTGCTCTCACTGATTGGTGAATGAACATCCATTTATTTTTTTTCTATAATTAAATGGTTGGTTTTGGACTTATTTTGTTTCAAGAGTCCTTTTTTTTTCTTGTGTGACCCTCAATCCAGGCCTAAATTATTACTACCACCACTACTACTAGTACTACTACTAAGTGTGTTTGTGTGTGTGTGTGTGTGTGTGTGTGTGAGAGAGTGAGTGAGCTCTGTGATAGCCTGGTGGCCTGTCCAGGGTTTTTCCCTGCCTGCTGCCCAATGACTGCTGGGGTAGTCTCCAACATCCCCAGTGATCCTGAAAGCAGGATAAGTGGTTTGGATAATGAATGGATTTCACAGTGGGGCGGCACGGTGGCGCAGTTCGAGCCCCGGGGTAGCACAACCTTGGGGGTCGTGCTGGGTCGTCGTCTGTGTGGAGTTTGAATGTTCTCCTCATTTCTGTGTTGGTTTCCTCCAGCTGCTCCAGTTTTCTCCCTCAGTCCAAAGACATGTAGATCAGGTGAATCGACTGTACTAAATTGTTCCTAGGTGTGTGTGTGTGTGTGTGTGTGTGTGTCTCTCTCTCTCTCGGCCCTGTGATGGCCTGACGGCCTTTCCAGGGTGTCTCCCTGCCTGCCGCCCAATGAACAGCAGTGTCATTTGTCTCCATGAAAGGTGTGCCAGCCATCAAGTTGATTTCAAGATTCACCACAATGAGGCCGTCAAACTGGAATACTCTGTCACCCCATGTGAAGGAGATCCGTTTCTCACTGACCCCCGGAAGCTGTGAGGACCTATCAGACTCCGCACTGGACAGGATCTGGGACCCGAGGCATACTGCAGTAGAATGTCATGTTACAAGTCGTGCCGATGACAGTTGTGATGCAGATGAACTGATGACCATGGAACACATCAGAGATTTACGAGCGTGAACACAGTATGCTACAGCACCAAGAGCGACTGCTCCACTATCTTGAGTTGTGAGAAGGCGTGCTGCCCTGTAGGTCATCATCTGCATCGCACTCATCTTTGACGATGCTCACTATTTGCTGCACTCTAACGATGTAACGTCGGTCATCGTCTGGGGGGTAGTCGCAATCACTCAGAAAATGGCGAGTCTCTTGGTAGCCTGCTTGCTTACACAGTGGACATACTTTGTCTTGGCAGGGCCTTCTGGAGAATGCCTTGATTGCTGATTAAACAACTTCTACCCATAGATTCTAAGATTGTGAGATCTTCAATGTTTGGTAAATATGCCAGGTTTAATTTGGTTTCTGTATCATAAAGATACTAGCAGTGCCAATGTTGAATGTAACTTTCCTAGGGCAAAGATAGCATAATGGTTATGTTTTAAGGAGCTGTCTAAGTCACCATAATTAAAAAGTCTTGTTGTGATTTCTAGAACGTCCGATCACCTTCATCCAAGAGCTGAATAATATTCATGTTGAGGAGGGAAACAGTGTGGCTCTCCGCTGTGAGGTCTCTAAACCCGGGGTTGTGGTGCAGTGGAGGAAGGGAGATCGTCTGCTTTCCAACAGAGATAGATACCAGATGAAGCAGAGCAGCTCCATCCTGGAGCTCTTCATCAGGAAAAGCCAGCCAGAGGACAGTGGTGTTTATAGCTGCATGTGCAATGACTTGAAAACCACCGCCACCATCACCATCACCGGTAAGGCACAGTGAACCGAATCCCAATACTGTCTGATGTTTGAGTGTTTTGAAATCTAGAGCAAGTTTATGTCTTTAGGGTTCATTTCTGTGACATCGGTGACTTCTGACTTGACTCTCACTCATTATTTGTATGTTCAGCACAAAGCTATTTTAAAGCTTACCTAGTTGGAACTAATTAGTTTTAATGTGGTCATAATTGGTCTTTTTATATTAAAGCACTTTTAAAAAAACGAGTTACCGAGTACTTAAGAAAATATTAAAAATTTGCAGTTATAGTAGTCGCAATGTTATTTTTGTATCTGCAGTGTTCCGTCACAGAAAGAGTGTCTTCGGTTCAATTCCAACCATCCCGTGGGGAGTTTGCATGTTCTCCCCATATTCACATAGGTTTCCTACCACAGTCCAATAACGTCCATGTCAAGTTAATGGGAGACTCTAAATAGTCCATGAATAATGTGTGAGTGATTGTGTATGTGGGTCTTGTGATGGACTAATGGACTAGCAACCTGTCCAAGGTGTCTCCCTGACTCCTGCTTATTGCAAACTGGGATACCCCCCCCCTTCCCTGTGTTTTTAGATTAATTGGGTTTAACAAATGAATGAATGAACCAGTGTTGATTTTATTATTGTATCAATACTTTAAACAAGTATAATCAAAGTGATGTCCTTAGCTTTATCTATCTGTCTTTTTAGCTATCCCAGTGACCTTCAAGCAGAAGCTGAAGAACCAAGAGGTGGTGGAGGAAAGCAGCATGACGCTGCGCTGTGAGCTGTCCAAACCAGGAGTTTCTGTGGAGTGGAGGAGAAATGACAAGCTCCTGAAGGACGGAGACAAATACCAGATGAAGCAGGAGGGCAGGGTGGCTGAGATGCTGATCAGAAATGTGGACCTGCAGGATGCTGGGGAGTACAACTGTTCCGTGGGAACTGTCATTACCTCAGCTGACATCAAAGTTAGAGGTATCACAGTGAAATTAATAATGGCACATTTTATTTATAACACTCTCTAAATTAACGTCCAATCTCAAGGTTTTACAAATTAAAAGCAATGCCCATGTAAGGCAGTGCAGAATAGACAAAAAGAGTTTGATAGGGTGGGGTGGAGCGCCTGTTCGGGGGGGAGGGGGAACTTGGGGGAATGGGGGGGTCCTCCCATGTGCTACATCCCCTTGGCAAAACTCCTCACTGTCAGGTGAAAAGAAGCGGCTGGTTCTTTAAGTTGCTATCCACCTGGATACCCCTTTGGGGCAGAATTAAAGGAGTCTGACTGGCACATAGTACCTCTGTGATCAAATTCAGTCAGAGGGAGTATTTCACTCTCTTCATAGTTTACCTTATAGCCAGATATTATACTATAGTTTTTCAGAACAGCTTGTAACTTGATAAGAGATCAGGAAATAAAATTACATCATCAGCAAATAGACTGACTTTGTGAATTAACTGACCCACTTGGATGCCCTCTATGTCTGGGTCTTGTCTCACTTCTTGTGCCACCGGCTCTAATGGCAGGACAAAAAGCCCGGCAGAAAGCCGACAACCCTTTCTGCTGCTTCTTTGTGGCGTAATAGGAGTTGACATTATTTCATTTGTGACTATCTTTGTTTGCGGTTTGTGATATAGGATTTTCACCCAATTAATGAAAACGTGTTGAAGCCAAATTTGCCCAGGACTTAAGCAGTAATGGCCATTCTAGGCAATCAAAGGCTTTTTCAGTGTCTAACAATAGTGCAATACTGGGTTCATTTCTGGTATTCGCTAAGTGAATAATGTTGAAGAGTCTGCAGAGGTTATTGGCCGAGAGTCATTTGTATATAAAACCTGTTTGCTCTATATTGATAAGTTTGGGGAGGAACCTATTTAATCTATTGGTTAAGGCCTTTGAAATAATCTTAAAGTATCTATTAAGGAGGCTAATTGAGCTATAAGAGGAGCATTTTTTGGGGTGTTTGTTTTTCATATTAATAACTGTTATTAAGGCCATAGAAAAGGAATCAGGTAGTGTTTGTATTCCAGTTGCCAGATTTAAAACATCCATAAAGAGTGAGTCAAGCAGATCTCTAAACACTATAAAATCCAGGGGGGAAACCATCTTCACCTGGTGATTTATTAGCTTGCAATGAGATTGCTTTTTCAATTTCTTTTTGAGAAAGATGACAGTCCTGGTCCTCCTGTGTTAATCTTGTTACTTCAGTAGTTGATATGGTAAAATTATCTGGGGATTCCAGTGTATATAATGAAGAGTAGTAGTGTATAAAACAATCATTCATTTCTTTTGGGTTTACCGTTACAGTCCCATTTTCAGTTTCTATAGAATTGATAGCTTTCGATTTCTCTTTCGCCTTCAACTGCCAAGCAGGTGTGTGCCCCCCCCCCCCCCCCCCGAGTCTATAGTATCTCTCTGGTTCTAAGGTGGGGGGTTTTTCTATTCTGTAAGTGTTCAGCGGGTTATATTTAAACTTTTCGTTTACTAATGTTTGGTATGTCTCTCGAGCTAGACATTTGATGTTCTTTTTCTACATGCAGGATTTCCTTCTCCAACTTGATAATTTCAGCCATGTGTGTTTTCTTTAAGTCATTGGTATAGGAAATTATCTGGCCTCTTAAATAGGATTTCATTGTATCCTACATTACAAAGCTATTGAGAGAAGAGAAGCAGTTTGTTTCACAAAAGATTTTAATTTGGTCTCTCATGAACTGACAAAAATCAGTTTTTTTTTTTAGCAGTTGGGTTCAGCCGCCATTTAAACTTAGCACAAAAAGTAAGGAAATTTGTGTTTGGTAGATTATTTCTTTGTTGTAACAATGCTTCTTGGCAATAAATCTTATATCAGGCACCTGATTGTCAGCAACTGGGGTACCAGAAGCTCAAAACAAGAGTCAGTAGCAACAGCAAAATAAGCTGTTTGGCATTGGCAGCGAAGATTTGGCAATTTTTTATGGGCGGAACCCACATATTCAGCTCTGCTGCTCATCCCACAAATGCGTGTTCCTTACAAATGTGGCCCCATTTAAAAGGGAAATAAACAGGCTTTCCAACAGTATTGCTAAGAAGCTGGACCTTTGTGAAAACTGCAACACATTCCGAAAAGACCAACCGGGTGAGCGACGAGGAGAAAAGGAACAGAAGGAATAGCACAGTCATCCCGTATGTTTCTGGGGTCTCTGAGAAACTCAGGAGAATTTTCAACAAACACCGCATCCCGGTATACTTCAAACCCAGCAACACACTCCGACAAAGACTGGTTCATCCCAAAGACCATGTACCACACACCCAGAAAAGCAATCTGGTGTATGCCGTACAATACAATGAGGATTGCACTGACCTATACATAGGAGAAACCAAACAACCACTACACAAACGGATGGCCCAACACAGAAGGCCAAACTCCTCAGGACAAGACTCAGCAGTCTATCTACACCTAAAGGAGAAGACACACACCTTCGAGGACAGCAACGTACACATTTTGGACAGAGAAGATAGATGGTTTGAGAGAGGGGTGAAGGAAGCCATCTTTGCGAAACTGGAAAAACCATCCCTCAACAGAAGAGGAGGTCTGCGACACCACCTATCTCCCACTTAAAATGCCGTCCTTTCATCTCTACCCAGGAGACTCAAGAAGCCTAGCCTCCAAGAACAACAGTCGGTCACTAACGGCTCCAACAACTCTCATGACCACTGAACAATGAAGTCGAAACTAACACCCCAAATGACCGTCGCTGCTCAACAAATGCAAATCAATAGCTCGGATGGCGACGGGCGCGGCTGGACATCGGAGCACAGGAGAGCCACGCATATCTATGGCTTTGTTAGTGATGGGCGTTGGTAAACATCGGGACACAAAGAGCCATGGACATCTATAGCTCTGACAACGACTACTAGAGGATAAATATCTGAGTCTCATCACCAGCCAGTCAGACTAGCTTCGTCTAGTCAGAAAGGCACGAACTGAGGAAGCCTCTTGGATGAGAGGCAAAACGTCTTCACGGATATATACCAAGTCCAGCTGCACTTGATTCAACTCCTTTGGATAACCATGACCTGGATGAATGAGAACATTTACAGACATTGCTAAGAAGCATTGTTACAACAAAGAAATAATCTACCAAACACAAATTTCCTAACTTTTTGTACTAAGTATATATAGTCCCTGCACTTTCTCAGTTGTTAACACTGAAAGTGTCAGTGGGGAATGGGCTGAGATGATCGTAGGCAAGTATTCAGTTTACAGAATTCTACGGGTTAATTGGCTAGATGTAAGAAAATAATCTATCCTAGTATGGGAGTTATGGGGGCACGAATAGAAAGAATAGTCTCTGGTTGTGGGTAGAAGGGTCTTCAAGTGTCACTAAGATTTAGATTTTTCATAAAGGCCAGTGCAGATCTGGCTGCTTTGATCCTTGTCATTATAGTGTCTGAGGATCTGGCAAGAACTGGGTCAAGGCAGAAATTGAAGTCTCCTATCAATATATTCCCACAGCATTCAGATACTCTTAAGAAATATTTTATGAATGAAGGAATGGTCATCATAATTTGGGGCATACACATTCAAAAATGTCTCAAGTTTCAGAGTATGTATTGCCTTGAGTTGATACACATTGCCCCGATGTATCAATTTTTTTTTTCACAGAAAAGGGTACATTTTTATGTAGTAATATGGCCGTTCCCCTTGCTTTTGAGTTGAATTAAGATGCATACACTTGTCCTACCCATTCCCTTTTTAGCTTTTGGTGTTCAGTTTTGGACACACACACACACACACACACCAGCATAAAATCCAATTGTACACCCAACAAAAATTATACTCCATAAACAATAATGTTGAAATAGGCAATCGGCTATTACAGTCCAAAATTCTAAGAATGGAGGAGTTGGATGCGCCTTCCCAAAAAGAAACTCTTACTGTGGTGCTAAACCCAAAAAAACTTCGAAGAGCCACATCCAAGGATGGAAATGGTGGAAATGCCTAATTTCCACCAATTTATTTTGGCATGCTAACGTTTTCACCTACTGCTACAGGCCTTCATCAGAGCATGAGTGTAACTAATGGCATGTGATTTATATAGGGCTTCATAGTGGCCACATGATACAGGACATGAAATAGTCACATGACAGGTCAGCAAGATCACATGCAAAGGTTACATGGTCACATGCAAAGGTTACATGGTCACATGCAAAGGTTACATGGTTACATGACAGGTCAGCAAAGTCACATGCAAAGGTTACATGACACGGATCATGTAATGTACTAGTATAAACTAAGTTTGACCCTTTTTACCTTTTTATTGGTCTGTCATGTGACCTTTGCTGATCTGTGTCATGTAACCTTTGCATGTGACTTTGCTGACCTGTCATGTGACCATGTAAGCTATGAAAGCGCTATATTAAATGCAACTTGATTCATTGATTGATTGGTTGATGCTCTTACGCAGCCAATCCAAGAGTTTGTATGCTTCTCAAACAATTAAAGAGGGAAAAATGCTGCTATAAAAGTGAAAACACAACCCAATCAAGGAGTTGGGTAGTTAGTGAGTATCAAGGGGAGTTATTTCGGATCACTACAGGACCTGTTTTTTGTCTTTCACAGCCCTTCCCATAACATTTATAAAAGAGGTGGAGAATTTGGAAGTTAAGGAGGGGGACAGCGGGGTCTTCTGCTGTAAACTGTCCAAGCCTGGAGCCCCAGTGGACTGGAGGAGAGGCAGGGCCATCCTCAAGCCTGGAGACAAATATGAGATGAAGCAGGAGGGCCGACTGACCAAACTGGTCATCAACAACCTGGAGGAGAGCGACGCAGGCAAATATACCTGTAAGACCAAAGACAGCCAGTCCACCGCCGAGCTCACCGTCAAGGGTAGGACGAGTCGTCTATTTTTGTCTTGTATGACTCCTATTTGACATTCATCCAATTTGAAATTTAAGGCTGTAAAAGCACGGCCATCTTTCTGATTAACAGCTTTTACATATTTAGATATGAGAACCTCTTGTTGAAAGATATTGTTTGAATGAAACGACGGCTTCAATAGAGAAAAGAAAATCCACTTCCTTATTTAATTGGACTTGATTATTTGTGGAAAGTAACAAAATTCTGTAATTGATAAATTTGTCACTCTTTGTACTGAGAAGCTGTAAATGAGTGATTAATAAAGCTCTTACAACACACTAGTTAACGTTAACAGATGGCTTGAAAATATGACTTGGCTAACCATCACAAATAATTGTTAAGAACAGCACTGCAAGAAAAAGACAAGAACATTTAAAAACTTAATTAAATTAGAATAAAGACCTGACATTTCTAAAGCTTAAATTTAGGCAACAAGTTCAAAATTGGCAAGGTTAGGGCTATTTTTTTGTTTGGGCAATGTGGTCTGGTAAGTGCTATCATGAAGAGGTTAAGTTTAGATTTAAAAAAGAAGAAGATGCTAGATTAAACATTCCAAGACATATTAATAAGGTTGTTATTAATATTTTTAAACCATCTGCTAATGGTTAAAGTGTGTTCTAAGAGCTTTACAAGTGACCTATTATTCATTTATCAATCACCATTTACATCTTATCATCATAAAGCATTACAAATAATTTCATTCTAGAACGACCAAGGCGGTTATTTTGATGGTTTTGGATTTTCAAAGTTTAATGACGTTGTGGGGAAAGAAAAGATACAGACCTACCGCTCCCTGAATGCTCCTGAAATTGCATATATTGCATTAAAATGAGTTTTAGATCAATTGCACAAAAAAAGTTATAAGATCTACCTAAAACGAACATGAGCGGTCAAAAAGACGGCTTGTAATTTGCTCGTCATCGTGTGCGTCATGTCACTATTTATGCCATTTGTTGGTCGCATCATTTCCTTCGCGAAGTTCATTGCTCTGTCCTAGAAACACACTAGCATTCTCCAGTGCAGAGTAATAGTCGAAACTTGATTTTTGATTACTGCCAACATGTCTGGTTACAGACGCCGTTACAGATGCACCATGATTACCACCGACGCATTGCAGTATTTACAGGCGTTGGAAGCGGCCATTTTAAATTGTTTGAAAAATAGTATTGAAGTTGTTAAACTGTTAAGTTTGATGTCAGTTGTTTCTTAACAGACATACTAACATATGCAATGCATTAATATCTCAATTGGGTATTTATACCGTGATAGAATATAGAGTTTAAAAATGGTCGTTTTAGGTAGGAGGGAAATCCCGGTCGTTCTAGTTTAAAACAGAGGTTGGCAATTTTTTTGGAAATCCTGTGCCACTTTACAAAGTTTAAAAAAACAAAAAACAAACACAGACCCCAAGTGCCAGTTCATTTTCTTAATGAGCATTTATCTCTTTATTCATTTACTGTTGCTGCTTGTCTCCCCGTCTAGATTCCACATGCGCTCTGCACACACACACACACACACACACACACACACACACACACACACACACACACACACACACACACACTCTCACTCACTCTCTTTATTATTTGAGCAAATTTATGAAAATTACTGGGGCGCAAAAGAAGATTCAGATTCAGTCAACTTTATTTATCCCAGAAGAGCAATTCAGTTCAACAATCTACCCAGACCATACACAAACTCACAGACAAGTGGCAATCATCAGTATGTCAGAGACAATAGACAGATCAGTACATGGGCAAGAGATGCACACTGTCACCCTCATGTGGCCTTGCATGTAGACTCACACGAGGACCAGGCGAAGGGTAAAAATTCCTTTAAGTTAAAAGAATAAAATAAATAAAGCATTCTAAGATGCATTGCACATTACATTCCCCCACTACAGTCAGTGAACATACAGGCCCACAAGCCATGTGAAAAACAAACAAGGTATAAACCAACTATTGTGGTTCAAAAACAATATAAAGCTACTACTACTACTTTCGGCTGCTCCCGTTAGGGGTCGCCACCGCGGATCATCCGTTTCCATTTCTTCCTGTCTTCTGCGTCTTCCTCTGTCACACCAGCCACCTGCATGTCTTCCCTCACCACATCCATAAACCTCCTCTTTGGCCTTCCTCTTCTCCTCTTCCCTGGCAGCTCCATATTCAGCATCCTTCTCCCAATATACTCAGCATCTCTCCTCTACACATGTCCAAGCCATCTCAATCTTGCCTCTCTTGCTTTGTCTCCAAACCGTCCAACCTGAGCAGTCCCTCTAATATAATCGTTCCTAATCCTGTCCTTCTTCGTTACTCCCAGTGAAAATCTTAGCATCTACAACTCTGCCACCTCCAGCTCCGCCTACTGTCTTTTCGTCAGTGCCACTGTCTCCAAACCATATAACATAGCTGGTCTCACAACCATCTTGTAAACTTTCCCTTTAACTCTTGCTGGTACGCTTCTGTTGCAAATCACTCCTGACACACTTCTCCACCCACTCCAACCTGCCTGCACTCTCTTTTTCACCTCTCTACTGCACTCCCCGTTACTTTGGACAGTTGACCCCAAGTATTTAAACTGAAATGCCTTTGTCACCTCCACTCCTTGCATCCTGACCATTCCACTGTCCTCTCTCTCATTCACGCATAGGTATTCCGTCTTGCTCCTACTGACTTTCATTCCTCTTCTCTCCAGTGCATACCTCCACCTCTCCAGGCTCTCCTCAACCTGCACCCTACTCTCGCTACAGATCACAATGTCATCCGCGAACATCATCGTCCATGGAGACTCCTGCCTGATCTTGTCCGTCAACCTGTCCATCACCATTGCAAACAAGAAAGGGCTCAGAGCCGATCCTTGATGTAATCCCACCTCCACCTTGAACCCATCTGTCATTCCAACCGCACACCTCACCATTGTCACACTTCCCTCATACATATCCTGCACCACTCCTACATACTTCTCTGCAACTCCTGACTTCCTCATACAATACCACACCTCCTCTTTCGGCACTCTGTCATAAGCTTTCTCTAAATCTACAAAGACACAATGCAACTCTTTCTGGCCTTCTCTATACTTCTCAATCAACATTCTCAAAGCAAACATCGCATCTGTGGTGCTCTTTCGTGGCATGAACCCATACTGCTGCTCGCTGATCATCACCTCTCCCCTAACCTAGCTTCTATTACTCTTTCCCAAATCTTCATGCTGTGGCTGATCAACTTTATACCTCTGTAGTTGTTACAGTTCTGCACATCGCCCTTGTTCTTGAAAATCGGTACCAGTATGCTTATTCTCCACTCCTCAGGCATCCTCTCACTTTCCAGGATTGTGTCAAACAATCTAGTTAAAAACTCCACTGCCATCTCTCCTAAACATCTCCATGCCTTCACAGGTAGGTCATCAGGACCAACTGCCTTTCCACTCTTCATCCTATTCATAGCTACCCTCACTTCCTCCTGGCTAATCCGCTGAACTTCCTGATTCACTATCCCTACATCATCCAACCTTCTCTCTCTTTCTCTCATTTTCTTCATTCATCAGCCCCTCAAAGTATTCCTTCCACCTTCTTAGCACACTCTCCTCGCTTGTCAGCACATTTCCATCTCTATCCTTGATCGCCCTAACTTGCTGCACATCCTTTGCAGCTTGGTCCCTGTCTAGCCAATCGGTACAAGTCCTTTTCTCCTTCCTTAGTGTCTAATCTGTCATACAACTCACCATACGCCTTTTCCTTTGCCACCTCTCTCTTTGCTTTACGCTGCATCTCCTTGTACTCCTGTCTACTTTCTTCATCTCTCTTACTATCCCACTTCTTCTTTGCCAACCTTTTCCTCTGTATAATTTGCTGGACTTCCTCATTCCACCACCAAGTCTCCTTGTCTTCCTTCCTCTGTCCTGATGACACACCAAGTACCTTCCTAGCTGTCTCCCTCACTATTTCCGCAGTGGTTGTCCAGCCATCTGGCAACTCTTCACTACCACCCAGTGCCTGTCTTAACTCCTGCCTGAACTCCACACAACAGTCTTCCTTCTTCGACTTCCACCATTTGATCTTTGGCTGTGTCTTCACTCGCTTGCTCTTCTTGGTCTCCAAAGTCATCCTACAGACCATCATCCGATGCTGCCTAGCTACGTTCTCCCCTGTCACCACCTTGCAGTCTCCAATCCCTTTTAGATGGCGCCTTCTACATAAGATATAGTCCACCTGTGTGCGCTTTCCTCCACTCTTGTATGTCACCCTGTGTTCCTCCCTCTTCTTGAAATATGTATTCACCACAGCCATTTCCATCCTTTTCGCAAAATCCACCACCATCTGTCCTTCCACATTTCTCTTCTTGACTCCATACCTTCCCATCACCTCCTCATCACCTCTGTTCCCTTCACCAACATGTCCATTGAAGTCCGCTCCAATCACCACTCTCTCCTCCTTGGGTACCCTCTCCACCATGTCGTCCAACTCACTCCAGAATTCTTCTTTTTCATCCATCTCACACCCAACTTGCGGGGCATATACGCTGATAACATTCAGCAATAAACCTTCAATTTCCAGCTTCATACTCATCACTCTGTCTGACACTCTCTTCACCTCCAGCACGCTCTTGACATACTCTTCCTTCAGAATTACCCCTACCCCATTACTCCTCCCATTCACACCATGGTAGAAGAGTTTGAACCCACCTCCGATACTCCTGGCCTTACTCCCCTTCCACCTGGTCTCTTGCACACACAGTATGCCTACCTTTCTTCTTTCCATCATGTCAGCCAGCTCTCTCCCTTTACCAGTCATAGTGCCAACATTCAAAGTTCCAACTCTCACCTCCACATGCCTACCCTTCTTCCTCTCTAGCTGCCTCTGGAGATGCTTTCCCCCTCTCCTTCTCCTTCGCCCAACAGTAGCATAGTTTCCACCGACACCCTGCTGGTTAACAGTACCGGTGGCGGTCGTTGGTAACCCGGGCCTCAACCGATCCGGTATGTAAGTCTTATTTATGATCCGCATATTTGATTTGGCAAAGATTTTACGCCGGATGCCCTTCCTGACTTAACCCTCCCCATTTGTCCGGGCTTGGGACCGGCACTAAGGATGCACTGGCTTGTGCATCCTCAGTGGCTGGGTTAAAAAACAATATAAAGCATTTATTTAAAATTACTACTCTCAGCATTTAACAGCCTGATGGCAGAAGGACTGAAGGCCCTAGAATAGCGATTCGTTTTCCAAGGGGGTCCTCTTCCAGTTGGATGTACCCAGAAAACCTCCAAAGGAAGGCACCCAGGAGGCATCCTAATCATATGCCCGAACCACCTCAACTGGCTCCTTTCAACGCGAAGGAGCAGCGACTCTACTCTGAGCTTCCTCCGGATGTCTGAGCTCCTCACCCTATCTCTAAGGCTGAGCCCAGACACCCTATAGAGGAAACTCATTTCAGCCGCTTGCATCTGTGATCTCACCCTTTCGGTCACTACCCAAAGCTCATGACCATACTATGTTAAGGTTGAAATGAAGTTTGACTGGTAAATTGTGAGCTTTGCCTTCTGGCTCACCGCCCTCTTCACCACAACAGTCCAGTACAACGTCCGTAGTACTGCTGATAATGCACCAATCCGCCTGTCAATCTCCCACTCCATCCTACCCTCACTCGTGAACAAGACACCAACATGCTTGAACTCCTTCACTTGAGGCAACAACTCATCCCCAACCCAGAGGGCGCAATCCATATTAGCTGTTATTAATTTTGTTAATGTTAGAAGCTGTGTTTATCCTGTTATTCCAACATCAGAGTACCAAGACCAGCTTGGCATGTTTTTAGCCTTTACATGGTTTTTAACCTATAGCAAACTCACTAAAATAGTCTGGTATTTAGTTACTCTTTAAAGAACTTGAAAGAAATGAATAATCACTAAATCTGCTCCATGGTCCTTCCTCTCTCAGCTCCACCCATCACATTCAAAGTGAAGCTGAGGAGCCAGCAGGTGGAGGAAGAGAACAGCGTGACTCTGAGATGTGAGCTTTCTAAAACCAGTCTCACTGTGGAGTGGAGGAAGGAAGAGGAGCTCCTGAAGAACGGGTTTAAGTACCAGGTTAAAAAGAAGGAGAGCATCATGGAATTGACCATCAGGAATGCCCAGCTGGAAGACACAGGAACTTACAGCTGCATATGTGGTGACATCAAGACCACAGCCAACATCACCATCACACGTAAGAGAAAAGGCTGTCCACTGTCAATGAGTGTGTATAATGTATATACATTAGCATGGTGTGTCTTGTTTGAGCATGCGTAGTTGATACACATCAGGACGTCATCTAGAATGTTGAAGCAGAACGTAATGAATGTAACATATGAAAAGCATATGCTGCAGTAAAAGCTCTGTTCCCATTACAACCTAAGTTGTCCATCTGTTTTACCAAACACATCATGGTGTCAGAATTCATCTAAGAAAACAAAAAGACAAAAGAATGGCATAGCTACAGCTACCATCAGCTTTAAGCCTGCAAAGTATCTCTGCGAAAATTGGAAAAGCTGGATTCAGCATTTTGAACTGTTTTGCACTGCTAGTGGAATGGCAGATAAGTCGGAGAATGTGCAATGTGCCACGTTTTTGCACATTGCTGGTGAAGAGGCAGCAAAAGTAACACATTTGAATTCCAAGAGTGAGAGACAGACAAAATTGTGGCGCTAAAGCAAAAGTTTCAAGAATACTGCGAACCAAGAAAAAATTCACCATACACACACCACATGTTCTTCACGCAAGTACAAGGACTATCGGAGGCAATAGATGCATATGTCTCAGACCTGAAAAGCAAAGGACTGTGAGTTTGGAGAACTGCATGATTCGTTTGTACGAGACAGGATTGTGTGTGGCATAAGGAACAATCAAGTGAGAGACAGGTTGCTGAGAGAGGCAGACATCACACTGCAAAAGGCGATCAATATATATGTCATACAAATGAGATCACGTCTAGCTAAGTTAAAGCTTTTAACGACAAAGTGGAAGTGCATAAAATCTGGTCAGTCAAGTCAAAGAACAAAAAATGCAAGGCAAGGACTGAAGAGAAAGAACAAAAAGGAGCAAACTGCAACAGGTGTGGCTACAAATATGAAATGAAGAAGTGTCCAGCCTTCAGTTAAACATGTAAGTTGTGCCGCAAAATGAATTATTTTACAAAATCGTGCAATTCACAGAGCAACAACAAGAAAATGCACACAGTTGAGCAGAGTGAAAGTTGTAATGACATTTTTATTGGCACAATTAGAGTAGATCAAGAGAATTAGATTAGACCTATTACACTTCAGATGAGAAAGATGATGAAATTTTGACAGAAAATCTGAATAGTGAGAATAAACAGGAGGAATGTGACATTCAAGCTTGACACTGGTGCAGAGAGCAATGCAATGTCAGAAAAAACATTCAGCTCACTTGATATTAAAGGAAAACTCATATCATCCAAATGCAAGTTAGTGGCATACTCAGGTCACAAAATGGCATCATTGGGCAAGAAATCTCTCACCTATGAATACAAAGGACAAAAATACAAGTTTGAATTTGAAATCTACAGCAAGATGCTCCAGCAATACTAGGAAGGACAACATGTCAGAAGCTAGGCCTGGTAAAGAGACTGTATGATGTCAGGAAAGACAAGGATATTTTAAAAGACTTTGATGACTTATTTACAGGATTAGGCTGCTTACCAGGACAGCACCACATACTACAAATTGACTGCACAGTTATGCCAGTTAGTTGTACATGCTCCAAGGAAAATCCCAGTTGCTCTCAGGGACAGAGTCATTGATGAATTACACCTAATGGAACCAATGGGGGTAATCACAAAGCAGACAGAACGAGCTGAGTGTGTCAGCAGCATGGTCACTGTAGTTGCACCAAAGAAGATCTGAATTTGCGTGGACTAAAGATGTAAACTGAGCCATAAAAAGGGAGCACTATCCACTGCTAACTGTGGAAGAAGTTGTAACCCACATGGAAAACACCAAGTGTTTTTTTCCATACTGGATGTCAACCAGGGATTTTGGCAGATCAAACTTGATGACGAGAGCTCCAGACTGTGCATGATGAACGCTCCAGTTGGATGCTACCACTTCCTGCATTTACCCTTTGGAATATAGTCGCCATCAGAAGTGTTCCAGAGGTCAGTGGCGCAGATGACAGAAGGCCTTGATGGAGCTGTCAACATCATTGATGACCTGCTGGTGTGGGGAGACTCACTAGAACAGCATGATCACAGGTTAGTGAAGCTGCCAGAAAGGGCCACAGAAAACAACCTCAAGTTAAATGGAAACAAATGGAAAATCAGAATGACAGAGATCAAATACATAGGCCACATTCCAAGTGCAAATGGATTGAAACCGGACAAGGAGAAAGTGAGCGCAGTTGTTCAGCTACCACCACCTGAAGACAAACAAGAACTCCTCAGATTCATGGGCATGATACAGTATCTTGCAAAATTTATTCCCAACCTATCAGAAGTCAGTGCTTCATTGAGAAAACTGCTTGAGGAGGACACTGAAGGGCACTGGGAGGAAGCCCAATGGAAAAGGTTTGGAGAATTCAAGCGGCTGGTCACGAATGCCCCCACACTGAAATTTTATGACGTCAATGAGCCTGTTAGGCTAGATGCAAGCTCTGAAGGCATTGGCACGATCATACTGCAGATGGGTAAGCCTGTTGCATACACATCACATGCACTCACTGACTGCCAGCAAAGGTATGTGCAGATCGAAAAAGAATTGCTTGCCACTGTATACTGGTGTGAAAAACTCCACCAATATGTTTATGGTAAAGAGATTGAAGTTGAAAGGGATCACAAGCCACCGGAGAGTATCTTCAAAAAAAAAAAACCTCTCCATCAAGCTCCAATGAGGCTGCAGAGAATGCTGCTAAGACTACAAAAATATAATCTCAAGGTCACATACAAGCCAGGCAGAGAACTCCACATTGCTGATGTTTTAAACCATGCTTACTTCAGAGAAACGAAAGAAAATTTGTTGAAGGAAGACCTGGTGGTAAACAGCATTGCACGCCAGCTACCCAAGATTGAGGAAAAACAGGAAGTGTTCAGAAGAATCCCAGCAGAGGATCTGCAGATGCACACATTGAAGAACACCGTTACAAGTGGATGGCCAAAGAAAAGGGGTGAAGTACCAAAAATAATACACCCATACTGGACTTTCAGAGAAGAGATCAGTTACTTAGATGGAAAGTTGTTCAAAGCTGAAAAGCTTATTGTCCCAAAACAACTCAGGCAAGAAATCCTCAGAAAAATACAAGAGTCACATCTAGGAATGGTCAAGTGTAAAGCTAGCGCAAGAGACATCCTATACTGGCCAGGAATGACCACTCAAATTGAGGAAATGGTATCTCAATGTGTGGAGTGCAACGAGCACCAAAATAGTAATCCAAGAGAACCGCTACTTTCACACACACTGCCAGGACGACCTCGAGAGAAGATAGGTACTGATCTCTTTAATTTCAATGGAAAAGAGTCTCTGCTCTGTGTAGATTACTTCTCAAAGTACCCGGAAATCAGCAAGCTGACTCAAACAACCAGTTAATGTATCATTAATGCGATGAAATCCATATTTGTCTGGCATGGCATTGCAGACCTGGTAATATCTGACAATGGCTCACAGTATGCAAGTACTAAGTGTAACACCTTTGTGGAAAACTGGGAGTTTAAACATGTGACCTCCAGCCCAAGCCATCCACAATCGAATGGTCAAGCAAAGAGAACTGTGCAGACCATGAAGAACCTGCTGAAAAGGTCACAGTGCAGCAATGGCGATCCTTACATTGCACTTTTAGAATACCGCAACTGGAGGGCATAGGGCTGTCACCTGCACAGCTATAATGATTAATGGGAAGACATCTGAAATCAAAACTCCCTACCTCTACATCATTACTTACCTCTGACAAGACATCTCAGGTGTGCAACAAGCTGAAAGACAGACAGAAATCACAGATGTACTACAACCAACATACAAGACACTTACCTGGTTTGAAAACTGGAGAAAAGGTCAGAATACAAAGATGGTAGACTTGGCAGCCAGCTGTGGTTGAGAGGAAAACATGAGCAACCAAGATCCTATGTTGTTCGCACACCAGATGGAAGTTTGTATCGACATAAATTGAAAGCATCTGAGGAAGACAGATGAGAAGATAAATGATGCAACGTCAGACAGACATTGTTGTAGAAACACCCACAGAGTTGCAAGATCCTAACAGGAAGGGTGACAAACGGGTAACAGACACCTGTGACTCAAACCCAAACACCATCACATTTGACTAGGACTGGAAGACAGGACAGAGTTCCAGTGATATTCAGGGACTGAACAGTCATACTCATGCACTCTGAACACAAACTACATGCTTGTTCAAGTTCACAGTAAAAGAGTCTTGTTTAGAAAGTAAAGAAGACAGCAATCCTGTTGGTATGTTGTATTGTTTATTATTAGTATTCTCTGTTGTTTATTTATAGATATGAATCTGACTTGAGATGTTTATTTGGGGAACACAATAGTGATACGGATGTGCTTTCAAATGTATTACATTGGCATATTGAAAAGATATGTTTATTGGAAATGTTATTGAAGATGCTCATTAATGTTTTACACTGTCGAGTAGTTCTCTGGGCGAAGGTCCAGGGTTCGAACCCCGGGATTGTCCAACCTTGGGGGTCATCCCAGGTCATCCTCTGTGTGGTGTTTGCATGTTCTTCCCGTGTCTGCGTGGGTTTCCTCCATGTGCTCCGGTTTCCTCCCATAGTCTAAAGACATGTAGGTCAGGTGAATCGGCCATGCTAAATTGTCCCAAGGTGTGAATGTGTCGGCTCTGTGATGGACTGGCGGCCTGTCCAGGGTGTTTCCCTGCTTGCCGCCCAATGACTGTTGGGGTAGGCTCCAGCATCCCCCGGGACCGGAATTCCGATAAGCGGCTTGGATAATGGATGGAGTAGTTCTCTTATGTAAAAAAAAAAAAAAAAAGAGAAGGGGGATGTAATGTATATGCATTGGCACGGTATGTCTCGTTTGAGTATCTGTAGTTTATATACATCAAGACGTCATCTAGAATGTAGGAGCAGAACATAATAGTGAATGTATGAAAAGCACATGCTGCAGTAAAAGCTCTGTTCCAGGTTCAGTTACAACCTAAGTTGTCCATCTGTTTTACCAAACATAACAGTGTAGATGTTTGGGATAATTTTTGGGATTTTTGGGATCTGCAACGTGTCCTCTTAACAGGAAATGAAGAAAAACGGTTATATCTTGAGAATGATGATCGATAGAATAGAATTGACACTGAATAAATGATTTTCTGAATTAAACAGTGGATTTTAAAAGGATTTTATAAGCCCAAGGATAATACAAAAACTCTCAACATATACAGAAGACCATTTAATCCTTCAATTTATGAAAACGCAACAGAATAATCATCAAAACTCAAGTTTCCATCAGATGATACCAGTATGTAGCCAGTCATTTAAGTCAACACAAGATACACGCTGATTGAATTTAATGTTTTTTTAATGTCTTCCCAAACCCACAGCCATTCCCATCACATTCAACATGGGTCTGAAGAACCAGGAGGGCCGGGAAGGGGGCAATGTGGTCCTCCACTGTGAACTGTCCAAGGCGGGGGTGCCAGTGGAGTGGTGGAAGGGGGAAGACCAGCTGTGTCAAGGGGGCAGGTACCAGATGAGGCTGGAAGGGAAGACAGCAGAGATGCAGATCAGAAACATCCAGCCTGAGGATGTAGGGGTGTACAGCTGTGTTTTCGGGGAACAGAAAACCACAGCTGAAGTGAATGTGAGAGGTTGGTGAGAAGTTGCTCCCATGTCTCCATTGTCAATGTCACTAACTTGCTGACATGGAAAAACTGAACTCTTTGTTGATGTATATGTATTTTTTGATACGTCATCATATTGATTTTGAGTGGAAAACTTAGTCAGTGGTTGGCTACATAGAAAGAGGATCCTGAGTTTGAACCTAGCTCTTCTGTGTGAGATGGCATGATCATCCAGTGTTCATATGGATTTCTTCCAGGTACTCTGGTTTTCCTTTTACAGTCAAAGACATGCACGTTAGATGAATTGGAGTCTCTAAATTGTCCATACGTTTGAATTAGTGACTGTGTGTGGTGGACACTGTGATGAGGTAATGGCCTATTCAGGGTGTCTTCTGCCAGATAGATATACATACTAGGATAGACTAGCTACCAATGACTCTGAACTGAATTAAGTGACTATAGAGAGAGAAAGAATGGATGATATTGTTGTTAACTTTTGTATCTTTATTTGTCAGTTGGGCCACTCTTCTAATTAATTCTAACAACATAAAATATACATATAATGGGCATAAGTCACGAAAATATTAACTTGTTGTGCATCTGTACACATTCTAAAACAGATTATACAAATGCAGTAGAGACACATGCTACAAAAATCCCCCTCCCTATGGAGAGTAAAATTAAAACTTAGAGGTCATCTCTTATTTCAAGTCCATAGTTTTTCCTCAATAAGCAGGTGATGCTAATGTTGCCCTGGTAACCCCATCACTCTTAATGGTTTCCAGCAGCTGCATCAGTGTTCTTTGAGAAGGAGCTGGAGAGCCAGGTGGTGATGGAGGGTAAACCAGTGGTATTCTCCTGCGAGATCTCCAGTGCCAATGTTCCTGTCAGCTGGAAGAAAAACAATGCTCCAGTGGAAGAAGGTGGACATTACATCATCAAGAAGAGCGGAGCCATGCACACCCTGGAGATCAAGAAACTGTGTTTGGAGGATGCTGGAGAGTACTGCTGTATCACCAGGGGAAAGAAAACAACTGCCAAGCTTGTTGTTCGGGGTAGGGGGATGCTGCAATATATCCTATCTTTCCTTTCATGTAGTTAAATGAGCTTTCAGAAGTCTGACATGCTTAATGTGGGCTAAGGTGAATACAGCCAACACTATTTGTTTATTTTCTTGTGCTACACCAGTTTGTATTTTTCTAAAATTACCAGCTGTATCTAGCTACTCTTTCCTCCTCAGAGCGTGTGCGGATTGTGAGGGAGCTGCAGGATGTGACGGTGATGGCAGGCGAAGACGCAGTGTTTGTGTGTGAGCTGAGCCACTCAGACGTGAGCGAGGGCGACTGGTGGCTGGGTTCCAGCCCGCTGCAGAAGAATGAGATGAATCAGATGACCAGCAGTGGTCGCGAGCACCGCCTGGTCCTCACTATGACAACGCCTGAAGAGACGGGCACCGTGGCGTTTGTGGTTGGGGAGGAGAGGACCTCTGCATGCCTGCTCGTGGTGCCAAAGCCCGAAGGTGAGGAGAGATGTTTGGGATGGGAGTCAATCATGGCTCCTTTTTGTGGTATTCTACTCAATTTTGTATTCGCGGCATTGACATTGGTAGTCTACATATGCTGCATATTAGAGCAGTATGTGAGCTCGTAACTGCACCTTCAGTATAATTTCAGTGTTAAATAACCACATAATTGCGACATCAAAACTTTTACTATTATCTCAGGCTTCATATGCACACTTTGTCATGCTATTTGCATATTTCCATTTGAACAACTCTATGAACACTCAACTGCTATGTGTAAATCCTAGTTTTATTTGAAGAGAAGCCTGAGGATGTGACGACTGTGGAAGGGGATACAGCCATTTTGTCCTGCACCACCTCCAACCTCACCACCCCTGTTACCTGGAGACGAAACCATGTCCCCCTCCTTAACGGGGACAAGTATGACATCCGTAAGGAGGGTAAAGTCAACCTGCTGCTCATCCATGATGTGGAGCTTCTGGATGCTGGTGTTTACTCCTGTGATACAGGAGATGCACAGAGCAGCGTCACACTCACTGTGAAAGGTAAAATGAAGGGACAGAGAGCATTGCTAACTGCTACCAAATTTTCATTATATTGGATAAGTGGATAAAATGTAGGGATAAGCCACAGTTTTTTAGGCATTATTGTAATCATGGGAATGTTCATCGAATATCAATTGTGAAAGCCAGCTGTCTTGGAAATTGTTTCCACATCTGGAGCTGTGACCCTGATTTTGAAAACTGTGCTGTAAAGTGCACCAAACATAATGACTGTTTCTGTCACACTAAACATCACTAAATCTATCACCACACTCCGCCCATCTGTCTCTCTCAGAGCTCCCTCCATTCTTCCAGGAGGAGTTGCAGAGTGTGGAGGCTGAGGAGGGAAGCACAGCCTCTCTGTCCTGTGAGTTGTCTAAGCCTGGGATTCCCATTCAGTGGAAGAGGGACAGGGTGCTACTCAGAGCCAACAGGAAGTATGAGATGAACCAAGATGGATGCCTGCTTCAGCTCCTCATCAAGGAGCTCAAACTTGAGGATAGTGGGAGTTATTCCTGTCAGGCAGGAGGTGCAGAGACCACTGCAACTGTGTTGGTGAAAGGTGTGTATATTTTGGAGGTGGCGTAGTGGATTAGACTACCTCAAGATGTTTTGAGGTAGTGTTATTGACAAAAATCAATCTCTGTTCACACTTCGCAAAGCACTTGTCCTATGTGTGAATTTCCCACCTTGCACTTTGTATGTTGGCTAAAATTAATGATAAAGAACATTTAATCCTCACCCATATTAACATTAATGTACACTCGGTATGCTTTAGCTTTGGTACCATAACTTAGTAGTGGATTAGACTGCCTCATGATATTGTGTGTTAGTGTTATTGACAAAAATCAATCTTTGTTCAAACTTCACATTGCACATGTCCCATGTCTGAACTCCCCCACCTTCCATTTTACATGTTGGCTGAAATAAGTGATAGAGAACATTAATCCTCACCCATATCAACATTCATGTACACTTGGTAAGCTTTGGTACATAACTTTGGTTGGCTACCATCTTTCCCCTCTACAGAAGTAACAAGATCAAGGTCCAAATTTTTATCTCACTTGGCCCAAAAATAGTGGAAATGAACTCCCATCACTATCAGAGCTACTGACTGACAAATGCACTCACATCATGTTTGTTTTCACTTCATCTCCCAGAGCCCCCTCCATTTTTCCAGGGGGAGTTACAGAGTTTGGAGGTTGAGGAGGGAAATACAGCCTCTCTGTCCTGTGAGCTGTCTAAGCCTGGGCTTCCTGTTCAGTGGAAGAGGAACAGGTTGCCATTAAGAGCCAGCAGGAAGTATGAGATGAAACAAGATGGCCGCCTATTTCAACTCCTCATCAAGGAGCTGAAACCTGAGGACAGTGGGAGCTACTCCTGTCAGGCAGGAGGTGCAGAGACCGCTGCAACTGTGTCAGTGAAAGGTATGTGTGTGTGTGTGCGTGTGTGTGTGTGTGTGACTGTAACAACCAGGAGTGTAGATTTGCCTTAAGAAACAAGGACACATGGCATAGATATGATGCACAATTGTGTAACTTTTTTAATGAATGTGTTATAACATCTTATTACTGCTGTATATCACATAAATGAATAACTTGTTAACCATTAATAAAGTAATTAGTAAACACTTTATAAACCCTTTATAAAATGGCTTGTTGTTAGGTGGTACCACAACTTTCATTTCAAAGATTAATTTGTTTGATATTGTTAAAGGTAATGGAACAAGCCTTACTTGTATCTGTTGACGGCATTTCTGTGAAATCCTTCCTTGAATGAAACCACATGGGGAACACCAAGTGATAGAATGAGGGTTATAATGTTAATTGAAAAGAACAGAACAGCTTCATCGTCATACATCTCATCACATCATCAGCTGTTTCTCCAGGGTTGGGTCACAGTTGCAGATGTCGCTCTCCCCAGCAACACTCTCTAGCTCCTCCTGGGGGGGTCCCAAGGCCAGATTGGACATGTAGTCCCTCCGGCGAGTTCTAGGTCTACCCTGAGGTCTCTTCCCAATTGGACATGCCCAGAAAACCTCCGAAGGAAGGCACCCAGGAGGCATCCTAATTAGATGCCCGAACCACCCAAACTGGCTCCTTTCAACGCAAAGGGCCAGCAGCTCTACTCCAAGCTCCCTCCGGATGTCCAAGCTCCTCACCCTATCTCTAAGGCTGAGCCCAGACACCCTATGGAGGAAACTCATTTCAGCCGCTTGTATCTGTGATCTCACCCTTTTGGTCACTACCCAAAGCTCATGACCATAGGTGAGGGTTGGAACGAAGATTGACTGGTAAATTTAGAGCTTTGCCTTCCAGCTCAGCTCCCTCTTCACCACAATGGTCCAGTACAACGTCCACACTACTGCTGATGCTGCACCAATCTGCCTGTCAATCTCCCAGTCCATCCTACCCTCACTCATGAACAAGACCCCAAGATACATGAACTCCTTCACTTGAGACAACAACTCATCCCCAACCCAGAGGGAGCAATCTACCTTTTTCCGGTAGAGAACCATGGCCACAGACTTGGAGGTACTGAATCGGAGACAAGGGACAAACTTTGCAGAGTCTGACAGCCACCGAAAATGTGTTTGACTTTGTGCAGACTCAGCTCTCACTTTGGTTATACAAGGGCCACGTGGCTTGTAGTAACTACCTTGGTACTCCATACTCCCGAAGTACCCCCCACAGAGTGCCCCAGGGTACACAGTGGTAAGCCTTCTCCAATTCCACAAAACACATGTAGACTGGCTGGTCAAACTCCCATACCTCCTTCAGCACTTCTGCAAGGGTTAAGAGTTGGTCTGTTGTTCCACAGCCAGGATGGAATCCACATTGTTGCTCCTGGATCCAAGGTTCGAAAATCAGTCAGAGCCTTCTTTCCAGCACCCTAGAGTAGGCTTTCCTAGGGAGGCTGAGCAGTGTGATGCCCCAATAATTGAAGCACACCCTCCGGTCCCTTTTTTTTAAAATATGGGAACCACCATCCCAGTCTGCCACTCCACAGGTACTGTCCCCGACCTCCACGCGACACTGAAAAGGCATGTCAGCCAAGACAGCCCGACAATGTCAGGGCAAATCTCATCCATACCCGGCGCCTTGCCACCAGCGAGCTTCTTAACTACCTCAGGGACCTCTGCCAGGAATATGGGTGGGGCTTCCCCTGAGTCTTCAGACTCTACCTCTTCCACTGAGAACGTGTTAGTCAGGTTCAGGAGCTCCTCAAAGTGTTCTTTCCACCGACTGACAACATCCCCAGTCTGGGTCAGCAGCTCCCCTCCCTGGCTGAACACAGCCTGAATCAAGCCCTGCTTCCCCTTCCTGATTCGCTGCATGGTTTGCCAGAACTTCCTTGAGGCCAACCGAAAGTCCTTGTCCATAGCCTCACTGATCTCCTCCCACATCTGAGTTTTTGCTTCTGCAACTGCTGAAGCCACAGCCCTTCTGGCTTCCCGGTACCTGTCTGCTGCTTCAGCAGATCCCTGGGCCAACCAAGCCTGAAAGGCCTCCTTCTTCAGCCTGATGGCTTCCCTCACTGCCAATGTCCACCAGCGGGTTCTTGGGTTGCCACCTTGACAGGAACCGATGACCTTATGACCACAGCTCCTACCTGCTGCATCTGCAATAGAGGCTTTGAACATGGCCCACTCATGTCCCCAACCTCCTTTGGGATACATGAGAACTTCCTCTGGAGATGGGAGTTGAAGACCTCACGGACAGGGGCCTCTGCCAGACGTTCCCAGTTAACCCTTACTATACGTTTGGGTTTGCCAGGTCTGTCCGGCAGCCTTCCCTGCCATCTGATCCAACTCACCACCAGGTGGTGATCAGTTGACAGCTCTGCTCCTCTCTTCACCTGAGTGACCAAAACATATGGCCACAGATCTGATGATACGAACACAAAGTCTATCATCAACCTTCAGCCTAAGGTGTTCTGGTACCAAGTACACTTATGACTACCTTATGTTCGAACATGGCATTTGTTATGGCCAATCCATGACTCGCACAGAAGTCCAATAACAAGGCACTACTTGGGTTGAGATCAGGGAGGCCTTTCCTCCCAATCATGCCCCTCCAGATTTCTCCATCATTGCCCACATGAGCGTTGAAGTCCCATAGCAGAACTATAGAATCCCCAGGCGGAACCCTATCCAGGACACCACCCAGAGACTCCTAAGCAGGCCGAATACTCCAAACTGCTATTCGGTGCATAAGCACACACAACAGTCAGAGCCTTCCCCCCAGCGACTCAGTCATATAGAGGTGACTCTCTCATTCCCTGGGGAGAACTCCGACATGGTGGCACTCAACTGGGGACTTGTGAGTATCCCCACACCCGCCCGGTACCTGTCACCTTGACCAACTCCAGAAAAGTAAAGAGTCCAGCCCTTCTCCAGGAATTTGGTACCAGAGTCCATGCTATGTGTGGAGGTGAGCCCAAGTGAGTCCTCGGGATTTGGAATGTCACCTCTCTGGCAGGGAAAGAGCCTGAGCTGGTGCGGGAGGGGGAGCGGTACCAGCTAGATATAGTTGGGCTCATCTCCACACATAGCATGGGCTCTGGTACCAAATTCCTGGAGAGGGGCTGGACGCGTCATCATCTTATAACAGTAAATATTTTCAGATGCACACACATTAATAGAAGAGTCAACCCCCCGTCCCCGATTCTACACAGATGGTCCATCTAAACATGAGACTAAATGATAGTTTGTGAGAAAGTTTGACGCCAGATTTATGAGGTCCTTTGCATCTGAAAACAAACACCATACAGCACAAAAGACCATGTGACATCAGTGTAAAACGAGCAGGAGAGAGAAGTCAGGTTTTAAAAGGTTTATTGAACTCTGCCAGCCTGATGTTTTGGAACAATCACCCATGAGCTGTATCTGAGCTCAAACAACCGTCAGGACTTTCTGATGGAGGTTCGCTGAGACGATGGAGTAATATGCTGGGCCACAGATTCACAAATATGCCCAAAGGACATGTCCATGCAAAACTTTAGTTATCCAAGTCTGTCCTACAAATTGAAAGCACATAGTGACAAATGTTTGGTCAGAATTTACTGGCATGCATTAAGTTGCCATGCATTGCACACTCAACCCATCAGTAGATAAGTAGGCAGAAACAAACTGTGAAAATAACTTACAAATACAACTCTTCTTTGATCTGACAATGTCTCAAGCCCTGTATTTCTTTACTAAAAATGTACATTTTGTCTTCCTTTAATCTTCCAGAGCTCCCTCCGTTCTTCCAGGAGGAATTGCAGAGTGTGGAGGCCGAGGAGGGAAACACAGCTTCTCTGTCCTGTAAACTGTCTAAGCCTGGGCTTCCTGTTCAGTGGAAGAGGAACAGGCTGCCACTGAGAGCCAGCAGGAAGTATGAGATGAAACAAGATGGATGCCTGCTGCAGCTCCTCATCAAGGAGCTGAGAGCTGAGGACAGTGGGAGCTACTCCTGTCAGGCAGGAGGTGCAGAGACCACTGCAACTGTGTCAGTGAAAGGTGTGTGTGTAAATTGACAGTGGCGTAGTGGATTAGACGGCTTTAAGATTTCCCCCCGCCCTTCCCCCCCCCCAATTGTATCCGGCCAATTACCCTACTCCTCTGAGCTGTCCTGGTCACTGTTCCACTCCCTCTGCTGATCTGGGGAAGGCTGCAGACTACCACATGCCTCCTCCGATACATATGGAGTCACCAGCCGCCTCTTTTCACCTGACAGTGAGGAGTTTCACCAGGGGAACATAGCACGTGGGAGGATCACGCTATTCCCCCGAGTCCCCCCTCCCTCCCGAACAGGTGCGCCGACCGACCAGAGGAGGTGCTAGTGCAGCGACCAGGACACACACCCACATCCGGCTTCCCACTCGCAGACACGGCCAATTGTGTCTGTAGGGACGCCCGACCAAGCCGGCGGTAACACGGGGATTTGATCCAGCGATCCCTGCGTTGGTAGACAACGGAATAGACCCCTACGCTACCCGGATGCATGCCTTAAGATATTTTGTGCTAGTGTTATTGGAAAAAAAAACAATTTGTTCAAACTTCACAATGCACATGTCCCATGTCTGAACTCCCCACCTTTCACTTGGTATGTTGGCTAAAATAAATGATAGAGAACATGAATCCTCACCCATATCAGCATTAATGTACACTTGGTAAGCTTTGGTACATAACTTTCGTAGGCTACTATCTTTCCCAGTAACAAGGTCAAAGACTTTAATCTCACCTGGCTCCAAAATGATGGAATGAATTCACAGTCTCCATCAGAGCTACTCACTGGTAAACTCCATCACATTATATTTATATTTTCTTCGTCTCCTAGAGCTCCCTCCATTTTTCCAGGAGGAGTTGCAGAGTTTGGAGATTGAGGAGGGAAACACAGCCTCTCTGTCCTGTGAGCTGTCTAAGCCTGGGCTTCCTGTTCAGTGGACGATGAACAGGCTGCCATTGAGCGCCAGCAGGAAGTATGAGATTAAACAAGATGGATGCCTGCTCCAGCTCCTCATCAAGGAGCTGAAACCTGAGGACAGTGGAAGTTACTCCTGTCAGGCAGGAGGTGCAGAGACGACTGCAACTGTGTCAGTGAAAGGTGTGTGTGTGTGTGTGTGTGTGTGTGTGTGTGTGTGTGTGTGTGTGTGTGTGTGTGTGTGTGTGTGTGTGTGTGTGTGTAATTTGATGGTGGTGTAGCAGATTAGACTTCCTCAAAATATTGTGTGCTAGTGTTATTGACAAAAATCAACCTTTGTTCAAACTTCACAATGCACATGTCCCATGGCTGAACTCCCCACCTTTCATTTTGCACCTTGGCTAAAATAAGTGATAGAGAACATTAATCCTCACCCATATCAACATTAATGTACACTTGGTAAGCTTTGGTACATAACTTTGGTTGGCTACCATCTTTCCCCTCTACAGAAGTAACAAGGTCAAGGTCCAAACTTTTATCTCACCTGGCCCAAAATGGTGGAATGAACTCAAGAGTCTCCATCAGAGGTATTGTCTGGTGAACTCAGTCACATCATATTTATCTTCTCTTCATCTCCTAGAGCTTCCTCCATTTTTCCAGGAGGAGTTGCAGAGTGTGGAGGTTGAGGAGGGAAACACAGCCTCTCTTTCCTGTGAGCTGTCTAAGCCTAGGCTTCCTGTTGAGTGGAAGAGGAACAGGCTGCCATTGAGAGCCAGCAGGAAGTATGAGATAAAACAAGATGGCCGCCTATTTCAGCTACTCATCAAGGAGCTCAAACCTGAGGACAGTGGAAACTACTCCTGTCAGGCAGGAGGTGCAGAGACCACTGCAACTGTGTCGGTGAAAGGTGTGTGTGTGTTTTGATGAGCATGTGTAGCACATTTGACTCTAATAATCAGAGGTATAGATTTCCCTTTAGAAACAAGACATATTTTGGCATAGATATGATGCGCAATTGTTGTGTGACTTTGATGTGAACAAAACAATACAGGATCATTGTAATAGGAAGTGGGTCTAGTATTGACCTCACATTTTCAATTGAGAAGCTAACATGACGTTATTTACATCATAACTTGATTAGACGCTTACTGCTGATATTATATAATAGAAACTTTTGCTTCAGTTCCAAAGAGCTAAAGTTCAGCTCATCTGAATCCTGTTTTGAGCAAACCGACAATCCAGAAAAATCAGCTTGATACATCAGAAACACTTAAAAGTTTGGTGCCACTCAAGGTGTACTTTACAAAGGGTTTATAAGTGGTTATTAATTGCTTTCCTATTGTATTAATGTGTTATAAATCAGTAATAGGAAGTTATAACATTCATAAAAAGACTTTGGATTGCCAAATTTGGAGCCACTTGGGGAGTCTCCACTGACATTCTCTTCAAATTGTGATTAGATAAAAATAGCCTAATGACTAACCACTAACTAACCTTGACCCTAAACTTGGACATTGTAGCTGTAGTTTGTTGTTACTGCACAAAAATCAGCTTTTGTGCATGCATTACATGACATTTTCTAGTTGTGTTATTTGTATGCCACTAGCTGAAAACTTGAATTGGCAGTTCTCACTGATCATGTGGTTTTTCCCGAGAGAATGTCTAGGGAGACTCATATTGATAAAATGTGTGCGTTCAACCTGGCAACACAAAAGTATTTTTCTGTATGTGTTATAACATCTTAGTGCTGATATATATCGCATTAATGAATAACTTCTTAACCATTAATAAAGTAATTAGTAAGCACTTTATAAACCCTTTATAGAAATGGCTTGTAAGGTGGTACCAGAAATTTCATTTCAAAGATTAATTTGTTTGAGTATGTTAAAGGTAATAGAGTGCATCTTATTTAGACTTAGACTGCTTTTATTTGTCATTGCCTCATATGCATGTCTCATACATACAGGGGAACGAGATTATGTTTCACATGGACCACTGTGCCACATAAAAACAAATGACATGCAACAAATATTAAAAACAAAAAGTGCATTAAAAACAAAAATTACGTCACAGACCTAAACATTACAAGCACACCTGACACGGACAGTGAGTAAGAAGGTCAAAAAGTCATTTTGTGCCTATGGGTAGCGTAGCGATAAGTTCCGTTGCCAACCAACACAGGGATCGCCGGTTCAAATCCCCATATTAGCTTTGGCTTGGTCATCCCTACAGACACAATTGGCCGTGACTGTGGATTGAAAGCCGGATGTTGGTATGTGTCCTGGTAGCTCCACTAGCGCCTCCTCTGGTCGGTCGAGGTGCCTGTTCAGGGGGGAGGGGGAACTGGGGGGAATAGCGTGATCCTCCCACGCACTATGTCACCTTGGTGAAACTCCTCACTGTCAGGTGAAAAGAAGCGGCTGGCACGTCCAAGTGTATCGGAGCAGATATGTGGTAGTCTGCAGCCCTCCCCGGAGGGGGTGGAGCAGCAACCGGGAAGGCTCGGAAGAGTGGTGTAATTGGCCAAGTACAATTAAAAGAAGGGGGGGGGGTCAAAAAAAGTCATTTTGTGGAAGGTCTGTGTGTTCAGGCTGTTGAGGAACCTCACATCCTGAGGAATGAAACTGTTGCATGTTGTATTACTTGTGTCTTACGATGGCATTTCTGTGAAATCCTTCCTTGAATGAAACCACATGGGGAACACCAAGTGATAGAATGAGGGTTATATTGTTAATTAAAAAGAACACAAAGGCTTCATCGTCTTACAACAGTAAATATTTTCAGATGCCCTCACATTAATGGAAGAGTCACACACACCCCTCCCCAATTCTACACAGGTGGTCCATCTAAACGTGAGTCTAAATGTCAGTTTTTGAGAGAGTTTGAAACCAGATTCACGAGGTCCTTCGCATCTGAAAAATAAACACCATACAGCACAAAAGACCACGTCATATCAGTGTAAATCAGTCAAATCAATCAAATCTTACTTTATTCAGACAAAGGTAGGTCCATGTTAAAGACAACAAAGAAATACAACACAAGACAAGAGCACAAAAATATAGCTAAAAACAGCAGCTCACAAGTCCACAATGATTAAAACCTATATGGACATTTGTTCCAATGTTTCCAGAAACAAGAGGAGTACCTGGTGTCACTTCGTGTAGGCTCAGTTAACAGCATTATAATTGCATTCTTAGAATCAATTAATCGACACATAAATTTGTACATAAAATTCCTCAACACAGCATGAAAAGTGGGAACATTACTGGTCACAAACATATGACTTACACTTGTCCATCTTGGAAGCTTGAGCAAGATCCTAAATGCATCATTATATGCTACCTGCAGCTTTTTCATTTTTGCTTTTCTATAATCACACCATAATTGGGCTGTATAGAGTGGAGTACAGTAGGCCCTAAAAGAGCAGTTTTAACATCATCTGTACACATATGAAATTTGCGTGCCAGCATATTGGCTTGTGCATACAGTTTGCAACACTGGCGCTGCACATCATCATCATCATATAGATCATTCCTGATGATGTGACCCAGCTATCTCATTTTGTTCACCACATTTAGTGCTTGGTCTGCCAAGAAGAATAAGGGGAAATTTTGCTTCTTATCCTCCTTGGTTTTAGCAATCATGACAACACTTTTTAGAGTTAAATTTAATGTCACGCTGCACACCATAACTTCAGCAGACTCTGAGCAGATGCTGTAAGCCAGCACTATAAGGGGACAGTATGACTAAGTCATCAGCCTACATCAGATGGTTAATAAGACTATCCCCCACCATACAGCTAGTCTTACACTCTTTTAACTTCTTGGAGAGATCATCCATATACACATTGATGAAAACAGGTGACAGTATTCCACCTTGTCGGACCCCATTGGTCACTGGGAAGGGTGCAGAAATACTCTTACCCCATCCGACTTGCATAGTTTGATATGAATACCAAAAATGCAAGATCCTCATCAAATGAGAGGGGACCCCTCGCTCTTGTAGTTTAGCAAACAATTTACCATGATTAACTCGGTCAAAAGCTTTTGGTGCATCCAAAAAACATAAATACTGTGGTGTTACGTCTTCTATATTTACTAACAACTTCCTTCAGTGCACATATGCACAAATCTGTGCTGTGGTTATTTTTACAGCCAAATTAATTGTCAGTAGTTGATATATATTCTTGAAGCCTATCCAAGAGAATTCGTTCAAATACTTTGGAAAATATGGTAAAACAAGCAGTATTGTAAAGCAAGCAGGAGAGAGAAGTCAAGTTTTAAAAGTTTTATTGAACTCGTCAGTCTGATGGTTTGCAACACCCATCATCCATGAGCTGTATCTGAGACCACACAACCATCAGGACTTTCTGATGGGAAGTTCTCTGGGGCGGTGGAGTACTGTGCTGGGACACAAATTCACAAATATACCCCAAATATATCCAAAGGACATGACCATGCAAAACTTTAGTTATCCAAGTCTGTCCTACAAATTGAAAATAGATACTGACAAATGTTTGGTCAGAATTTTCTGGCATGCATTAAATTACCATGCATGGCACACCCAACACATCAGTTGATAAATGGGAAGAAACGCACCATGAAAATGACTTACAAATACAACTCTTCTTTGATCTGACAATGTCTCAAGCCTTGTATTTTTTTTACTAACAAAAAATGTAAACTTTATCTTCCCTGTGTCTTCCAGAGCTCCCTCCATTCTTCCAGGAGGAATTGCAGAGTGTGGAGGTTGAGGAGGGAAACACGGCTTCTCTGTCCTGTAAACTGTCTAAGCCTGGGCTTCCTATTCAGTGGAAGAGGAACAGGCTGCCACTGAGAGCCAGCAGGAAGTATGAGATGAAACAAGATGGATGCCTGCTCCATCTCCTCATCAAGGAGCTGAAACCTGAGGACAGTGGGAGCTACTCCTGTCAGGCAGGAGGTGCAGAGACCGCTGCAGCCGTGTCTGTGAAACGTATGTGTGTAATTTGACGGTGGCATAGTGGATTAGACTGCCTCATGATATTGTGTGCTAGTGTTATTGACAAAAATCAATCTTTGTTCAAACTTGACATTGCACATGTCCCATGTCTGAACTCCCCCACCTTTCATTTTGCACCTTGGCTAAAATAAGTGATAGAGAACATTAATCCTCATCCATATCAACATTAATGTACATTTTGTAAGCTTTGATACATAACTTTTGTGGGCTACCATCTTTCCCCTCTACAGAAGTAACAAGGTCAAGCTCCAGACTTTTATCTCACCTGGCCCCAAAATGGTAGAATGCACTCAGTCTCCATCAGAGCTACTGTCTGGTGAACTCAATCACATCATATTTATCTTCTCTTTGTCTCCTAGAGCGCCCTCCATTTTTCCAGAAGGAGTTGCAGAGTGTGGAGGTTGAGGAGGGAAACACAGCCTCTCTGTCCTGTGAGCTGTCTAAGCCTGGGCTTCCTTTTGAGTGGAAGAGGAACAGGCTGCCATTGAGAGCCAGCAGGAGGTATGAGATGAAACAAGATGGCTGCCTCCTCCAGCTCCTCATCAAAGAGCTGAAACCTGAGGACAGTGGAAGCTACTCCTGCCAGGCAGGAGGTGCAGAGACCACTGCAACTGTGTTGGTGAAAGGTGTGTGTGTATGTGTGGTTTGATGAGCATGTATAGCAAATTTGACTAACAATCAGGAGTGTAGGTTTGCCTAAAGAAACAAAGACATATTGTGGCATAGATATGATGCGCAATTGTTGTGTGACTTTGATGTGAACAGAACAATACAAGATCTTTACAATAAGAAACAGGTCTAGTATTGACTGCACATTTTCATTTAGTAGCTAACATGACATGTTATTTACATCATAACTTGGTTAGACGCTTAATGTTGACATTTTAAAATAGATACTTTTTCTTCAGTTCAACAAAAGTTCAGCTCATTCTCTTGGGAGGCGCTACAGGTCACTGTTCACTGAGACTAAACACCACAGTTTTTTCCCCCGTAGCTATCAGGACTCTGAATTCCTCCCTATAGTCCCCTCCTCACACACCACTGGCATGCATACTACCATTCACCTATAATTGTTGTGCATAATATGTTTGTTTCTGCTGTTGTGTTACTGTATTGCTCGTAACAATATGTGGAGTGTCTGCTGTTGTCCATGGAAGTGTTGTGCTGCAGAGTTTAACATGCTGTACCGAAAGCAAATTCCACCGGTCTTGGTCGTGTGGCTAATAAACTATCTATTGCCATTTAATCTAATCCTAAAAAAAAAAGCCATTTTATTTTTGTCGCTGTACATCTTACAATGAAATTCATCCTTTGCATTCAATCCATCCTAGTGTATAGGAGCAGTGGGCAGCTGCAGCGCCCGGAGATCAACTCCAGTTCTTCTTTCCATTGCCTTGCTCAGGGGCACAGGCAGGAGTATTAACCCTAACATGCATGTCTTTTTGATGGTGGGAGGAAACCTGAGCACCCGGGGGAAATACACACAGACACAGGGAGAACATGCAAACTACACACAGAAAGGACCTGGGACAACCTGAGGTTCGAACCCAGGACCTTCTTGCTGTGAGGCAGCAGTGCTAACCGCTGGGCCACCGTGCTGCCCCATAGCTCACCTGGATCGTATTTTTAACTGACAATCCAGAAAATCAGCTTAACACATCAGAAGCACTTTTGGTACCCCTTAAGGCATTCTTTACAAAGGATTTCTAAGTGGTTATTAATTACTTTATTAATTGTTAATAAGTAATTTGTTACTGTGTTAAATCAGTAAGGAGATGTTATAACATATTAATAAAAGGACTTGGGATTGCCAGGTTGGGAGCCCATGTGAGGAGGGTCTCCACTGACCTTCTCTGCAAAATCATGTGATTAGATGAAGATAGCCTAATGACTAACCACTAACTAACCTTAACCCTAAACTTGAACATTGTAGCTGTAGTTAGTTGTTACTGCACGAAAATAAACTTTTTACTGATTTATATCACATTAATAAATAACTTGTTAACCATTAATAAAGTAATCAGTAAACACTTTATAAACCCTTTATTAAAATGGCTTGTTGTAAGGTGGTACCACAACTTTCATCTCAAAGATTAGTTTGTTGAGTATGTTAAAGGTAATACAGCACGTCTTACTTGTATCTTACGATGGCATTTCTGTGAAATCCTTCCTTGAATGAAACCACATGGGGAACACCAAGTGATAGAACAAGGGTTATATTGTTAATTAAAAAGAACACAAAGGCTTCATCGTCTTACAACAGTAAATATTTTCAGATGCCCTCACATTAATGGAAGAGTCACACCCCCCTCCCCTCCCCAATTCTACACAGGTGGTCCATCTAAATGTGAGTCTAAATGTCCGTTTGTGAGAGAGTTTGAAGCCAGATTCATGAGGTCCTTCACATCTGAAAAATAAACACCATACAACACAAAAGACCACGTCACATCAGTTTAAAACCAGTTGGAGAGAGAAATCAAGTTTTAAAAGGTTTATTGAACTCTGCCAACCTGATGGTTTGCAACACCCATCACCCATGAGCTGTATCTGAGATCACACAACCATCAGGACTTTCTGATGGGAGGTTCTCTGGGGCGGTGGAGTACTGTGCTGGCACACAAATTCACAAATATATCCAAAGGACATGACCATGCAAAACTTTAGTTATCCAAGTCTGTCCTACAAATTGAAGATAGATACTTATAATGTTTGGTCAGAATTTTCTAGCATGCATTAAATTACCATGCGTGGTACACCCAACCCATCAATAGATAAGTAGGCAGAAACAAACTGTGAAAACGACTTACAAATACAACTCTTATTTGATCTGACAATGTCTCAAGCCTTGTTTTTTTTTGTTTTTGTTTTTTACTAACAAAAAATGTAAACTTTATCTTCCCTGTATCTTCCAGAGCTCCCTCCATTCTTCCAGGGGGAGTTGCAGAGTGTGGAGGTTGAGGAGGGAAACACGGCTTCTCTGTCCTGTAAACTATCTAAGCCTGGGCTTCCTGTTCAGTGGAAGAGGAACAGGCTGCCACTGAGAGTCAGCAGGAAGTATGAGATGAAACAAGATGGATGCCTGCTCCATCTCCTCATCAAGGAGCTGAAACCTGAGGACAGTGGGAGCTACTCCTGTCAGGCAGGAGGTGCAGAGACCGCTGCAACTGTGTCGGTGAAAGGTATGTGTGTGTGCGTGCGTGCGTGCGTGCGTGCGTGTGTGTGTGTGTGTGTTTTGATGAGTTACAGAAAGTTGAATCTTTCATCTGGACACATTTATAAATGTTTATAAAATCAGTAAACGTTGTGTCCAGATGAACTGATTCAGCTTTTTGTGATTTCCTTACCTGGAGTATTGAGCATGCATAAAACGATGTTTTGATGAGTGTGTGCCGTAAATAAGACTGCAGTAATCAGGGGTGTGGGTTTGTCTCATGAAACAGTAATACACTGCAGTCATTCATTACATGTTGATATCACTTCAGGGTGACCAGATGTCCCTATAATATGGGGACTGTCCCCGTTTTGGGAAATTTAACCCTGGCTGGCACTGTTCCTGGAAATGCCTACAGATTACTCACTGGGACTTTTTATTTTAACTGTCATAAATAGAAATTAACCGTCCATGTGTTTATTCACATTCAAAAAGGTTTTTTTTTTTATATACATGAAAGTGTGACTCAAATCTTGTCTCAACTTTTGGATTGATGGCAGTAAACCCTGGAGGTTTTTTAAAATGTCAGAGGATGTGGCACCAGGGAAACAGTGTATGACTGCATTAAACAAACACGCATTCCTAGTTATGCAATCACCAATGATCAGTGTTGATGGGGAGAAAATCGGCCCAAGGATGTAGGCTGGGCTGTGTCAACATAGAGCACGTTTAGCATCCACACTGTGCACCGCATTCACTGACTGAGGATGGATGGTGTTAGCCGGGGACTGCTGCAGCGAGGGGGCGGCGTCCTTCTTAGCGGAGGGATTCCCTGCTGTCTATGGATGAATGAGACCTCCAGAGCCTCTCCTGATCATGTCACATTCAGGTTCACCTTGTAAACGCTGAAATCCATATCGCTTTGTACGGCAACTCGTGTGGGCGCCGACAGGGACCTCATGGTGCATTCAGGTGCATCTCGTCAACGCTGACATCTATACTTGAATGGCCATGAAGGTTGTTTAAAATGGGAAAGTTTCTTCTTTTTTTCCCCCCCTTTTATGGTTTTTTTTAATTATTTTTTTATACCTTTTTAAATTTATTTCTGATTTCTCCCAATTTAGTGGCCAATCGCTCCCAATTCTACTTCAAACACCCACCCTTGTACTGTATGCATTTGCCAACTGCATCTCTCTGGCCGGCAGTCTCGAAGGAGACGCTTTGCCACTTTCGTGACAAGGCGAATCCAGGCCGAACCACTGCTTTTTCCGACACACACACAGAGACTCATTCATGTGACGAACACAAGCCAACTCCGCCCCCCTCCCGAAGACAACATTGCCAATTATTGCTGCTTCATTGAATCCAGCCAAAGTCGGATCTGACGAGACCAAGGTGCGAACCCCGGTCCCCAATGGGCAACTGCACCGACACAAAGCCAATGCTTAGACCGCTACACCACCGCGGACCCTAAAATGGGAAAGTTTTCCTTTGCTGAAATACATTCATCTGTCATTACTTTCTTGTTCTTTCATAGCAAAGCGAAGCCGATCGCTCATTCAGTGCTTTAGATTCCAATCTTCAAAATTCCATTTAAAACTCAAATGAAATTGTTATCAGCAAACTACTATGTAGGAGTAGTGCAGGATATATATGAGGGAAGTGTGACAGTGGTGAGGTGCACAGTTGGAAGGACAGATGGGTTCAAGGTGGAGGTGGGATTACATCAAAGATCGGCTCTGAGCCCTTTCTTGTTTGCAATGGTGATGGACAGGTTGACAGACGAGATCAGGCCAGAGTTTCCGTGGACTGTGATGTTTGCAGATGACATTGTGATCTGTAGCGAGAGTAGGTTGCAGGCTGAGGAGAGCCTAAAGAGGTGGAAGTATGCACTCAAGAGAAGAGGAATGAAAGTCAGTCGGAACAAGACGGAATACATATGCGTGAATGAGAGGGAGGACAGCGGAATGGTGAGGATGAAAGGAGTAGAGGTGACGAAGGCGTATGAGTTTAAATACTTGAGGTCAACTGTCCAAAGTAACAGGGAGTGGAGAAGACAGGTGAAGAAGAGAGTGCAGGCAGGGTGGAGTGGGTGGAGAAGAGTGTCAGGAGTGATTTGCGACAGAAGGGTACCAGCAAGAGTTAAAGGGAAGGTTTACAAGTTGGTAGTGAGACCAGCTATGTTATATAGTTTGGAGACAGTGGCACTGACGAAAAGACAGGAAATGGAGCTGGAGGTGGCAGAGTTGAAGATGCTAAGATTTTCATTGAGCGTGATGAAGAAGGACAAGATTAGGAACGAGTATATTAGAGGGACAGCTCAGGTTGGATGGTTTGGACACAAAGCAAGAGATGTGAGATTGAGATGGCTTGCGCAAGTGTGGAGGAGAGATGCTGGGTATATTGGGAGAAGAATAACAGGCAATTCAGATAGTATTCAAGATCAGTCACAGAAGAGTACTTTCAGTTAGTTTTGTTTATTATGCTTTTGGAAATTCTCCTTGTGTCTGTGGCGACTGTCAGAAAAATACAACCACAACAGAAAATACATTACAATTAAAGACAGACATTTAACAACAGAGTGCTCTACAACAACATCACCAACAATCAAGAATTTGGTACAACAAAATACAGTTGACACGCACCTCATATCATCAGGATTTGTTTAACAGAGCTATACTGGAAGGTATAAAAAAAATCTCTGGGCACGGGACATTCAAAGAGGCAGTACCATGTACCTCCGTCCTGATGGTAACAACTGGTTTTCACCATAGAGAGGGTGGAATACATCACCGAGGACTGCCTGCCCTTTGCCCAACACTCAGGACTCACAAAGCAGTGCCATACTGTGTTGTTGTTAGACATATTAACAACCTTACTGAGTTTGTTTTTCTCAGCAGCTACAGACAGTGAGAAATACCCAGCAATAAAGCAGAAAGTTAGAATACTCTCCACAAATGAATGATAAAAAAGAACCAGTACATGTCTGTCCACTTCAAATTGTCAAAGCTTCAGCATGAAGTATAATCATTGCAGGTGGTTGAGGTGGGCTTCCCCCTGCACTGTGAAGCGTGTTGGGTGTCTAGATAAAGTGCTATATAAATCTAGTCCATTTTTGTCATTACTATTGAATGACACCTGTGTTTAAATCCCATGACAGATTTTCATTGATTACTGTCCCTAGATATATATATATAGTCATTTACAACTTCAATATAGTCACCACTTATAGCTACTTGTTGGTGTGCCCTGCTCGCTCTGAAATCAAAGATAATTTCCCTAGTTTTTGGGGTTTTTTTTTTTTTTTTTTTTTTGTATTTAGCTGAAGGAAACTAACGTGACACCAATTAACAAACTCATCCACAAATCCACAATACTTTGTTTCATCTTCAGTGATCAAACCAACAATCACTGTATCATCAGCAAATTTAACCTTAAAATCATCAGATGAGAGGCATCCGGGTAGCGTTGTGGTCTATTCCGTTGCCTCGCAACACGGGGATCGCTGGTTCGAATCCCCATGTTACCTCTGGCTTGGTCAGGCGTCCCTACAGACACAATTGGTCGTGTCTGCAGGTGGGAAGCCGGATGTGGATATGTGTCCTGGTCGCTGCACCTAGCACCTCTTTTGGTCGGTTGGGGCACCTGTTGTGGGGGGGAGGGGGAACTGGGGGAATAGTGTGATCCTCCTTTGCGCTACGTCTCCCTGGTAAAATTCCTCACTGTCAGGTGAAAAAAAGCTGCTGGCAACTCCGCATGTATCACAGGAGACGTGGTAGTCTGCACCCCCCCCCCCGGGTCAGCAGAGGGGGTGGAGCAGCGACCGGGGCGGCTTGGAAGAATGGGGTAATTGGCCGGATACAAATGGGGAGAAAAAGGGGGGGGTACAGATGAGTTAGTCCTTCATTTGTTTGTATAAAGAGTAAATAGCGCTCCCTTTTTGGGCTCTAGTGTTGGTAATAATAGGGGAGGACACTGCAGCATTTACTCTGACACACCGTGATCTATCAGTCAAAAAGGACTTCACCCATCTGCTGATTCTGCTATTCACCTCTACCCGTCACAGTCTTTCCATTAAAATATGTGATTTTATAGTATTGAATGCAGATGAAAAGCCCATAAACATAGCATTGACATATCATTTTGGTTAATCCAGATGACAGTAAATCCTATTCAGTATGCACAGAAGATGGCTCCTCCCCCTTGTATATGCAAATTGCATTGGGTCAAGTGATTTGCACCTCACTGAGAACACAATCTAACACTATTCTCTCGAGACTCTTCATTACAACAGATGTTAAGACTACTGGGCAGTAATCATTTAAGGCCAGTGGTTTTGATTTTTTCGAGACAGACACTAAGTGAAGATTTCCAGGCTCAGGGAACATAGTGTGTATCACGTGAGATTTGAAACAAATGAATGTAAACAAAACAAAGCTCTTAATTACACTCCTTCAGTACCCGACCAGTTGATGTATCAGGACCAGTTACCTTTCTTATGTTTATCCTTTTATATATATATTTATTTATTTATTTATTTTTATTTTTATTTTCCTTTTTTCCCCTTTTTCTCCCCAATTGTACTTGGCCAATTATCCCACTCTTCCGAGCCGTCTCAATCACTGCTCCACCCCCTCTGCCGATTCAAGGAAGGCTGCAGACTACCACATGCCTCCTCCGTTACATGTGGAGTCGCCAGCTTCTTCTTTTCACCTGACAGTGAGGAGTTTCACCAGGGGGATGTAGCACGTGGGAGGATCACGCTATTCCTCCCAGTTCCCCTTTCCCCCCGAACAGGTGCCCCAACCAACCAGAGGAGGCGCTAGTGCAGTGACCAGGACACATACCTACATCCGGCTTCCCATCCGCAGACATGGCCAATTGTGTCTGTAGGGACACCCAACCAAGCCGGAGGTAACACGGCGATTCGAACTGGCGATCCCTGTGTTGGTAGGCAACAGAATAGACCACTACACTACCCAGATGCCCCTTACGTCAATCCTTTTAAAGGTTCGACAAACGTCATCCGCTGTTTTGATATCTTCCTGTCCAAGGCCAAGTTGTTGCCTAATCAGATTCCACTCAGTATTGAGATCTGATGTGTCAAACATGCCATAGAATTTATTTAATTCATTTGAAAAGGTCAAATCATCCCCATGATTACCTAAGTGATTTCTTCTTTTCCCATCCTATCATTGTGTACATTGTGTACTGCCATGCTTGCCTTAACTTGTTATCCCTCATCTTCATCTTCCTTTCTATCTTCTGCTTATATTCATATTTATATTTACACCGACTAATTACTTTTGAGGCAGCATGGTGGTGCGGTGGTTAATGCGGTCACCTCACAGCAAGAAGGTCCTGGGTTCGAGCCCCAGGGTTGTCTAACCTTGGGGGTCGTCCCAGTCGTCGTTTGTGTGGAGTTTGCATGTTCTCCCCATGTCTGCATGGGTTTCCTCCGGGTGCTCCGGTTTCCTCCCACAGTCCAAAGACATGTAGGTCAGGTGAGTCAGCATTACTAAATTGTCCCGAGGTATGAATGTGTGTGTGTGTGTGTACGTGTGTGTGTGTGTGTGTGTGTGTGTGTGTGTGTGTATGTGGGCCCTGTGTGATGGCCTGGCGGCCTGTCCAATGGCCCAGTGGCTGCTGGGATAGGCTGCAGCATCCCTGTAACCTTGAGAGCAGGATAAGCAGTTCAGATAAAATTTGGAATGGAATGGAATTAAATTTGATAGTCTGAACTTTCTAGTATGCATTTATTGTCCTTTATGACATACCCTACAATGTAAGTAGGTCATGATTACCACTCAGCCTGGATAGAAAAGAAGGAGAAAGAAAGAAAGACACTTTATTTTGTCATTGTACGGTTGTACGGTTACAACGAAATCTGGTCTCTGCATTTATCCCATCCTATTGTGTAGTAGCAGTGGGCAGCTGCAGCACCCGGGGACCAACTCCAGTTCTTCTTTCCATTGACTTGCTTAGGGGCACAGGCAGGAGTATTAACCCTAACATGCATGTCTTTTTGATGGTGGGAGGAAACTGGAACACACAGAGGAACCCCATGCAGACATGGGGAAAACATGCAAACTCCACACAGGAAGGACCTGGGACGGCCTGGGGTTCGAACCCAGGACCTTCTTCAAATTCAATTTTATTGTCATTAAAAACAATGTGCAGGCACATGTTAAAAATGAAATGAGGGCTGTGGCTTCACCAAACAGTGCAAGACAGACACAGACAAACACAGCAAACGCAGTATAAGATATACACACATGAAGACCAAAAGCTAAAAATAAGTTAAAAAAGAGCTTCTTGCTGTGAGGCAACAGTGCTAACAACTGGACCATCGTGCCACCCAGTGGTTGACACATTAACATCTCAAACTTTTTCCCAATTTTTCCAAAGTAGTCTTAATCTCTGTCCTGTCTCTCTCAGAGCGCCCTCCGTTTTTCCAGGAGGAGTTGCAGAGTTTGGAGGTTGAGGAAGGAAACACAGCCTCTCTGTCCTGTCAGCTGTCTAAGCCTGGGCCTCCTGTTCAGTGGAAGAGGAACAGGCTGCCACTGAGAGCCAGCAGAAAGTATGAGATGAAACAAGATGGCAGCCTCCTCCAGCTCTTCATCAACGAGTTGAAACCTGAGGATAGTGGGAGCTACTCCTGTCAGGCAGGATGTGCAGAGACCACTGCAACTGTGTCGGTGAAAGGTGTGTGTGTGTGTGTGTGTGTGTGTGTGTGTGTGTGTATTTTGATGTATGCTATGCCTTCCAAATTGGATAGCTAACAAGTGGGCAGGTCATGATTTTTCTAACTGCTCACATCACACAATGAAATCACATAAACACTCTGATTTGCAAAATTTGTCCCCATGTTCTCTATCTTACTATCACAAAGCACTCATGAACCACTTACACACAATGTACTTTATCTCATTCTCTTGCCTAGTACCAGAGCCTATACCACCTAAGGCAGAGCCTCCCAGGACTTTACCTTGTTCAAAGCGGGCAGAACCCAAACCCTCTTCTGCTCCCGAAAAAGTGATGCCTGGACATCCAGACGTCAAGACAGCTCAGGAGTCCAAGAAGTGGGATGTTGAACAAATAACTGCTATAGAGTCAAAAAAAGACTTGCAGCCCAGTGCAGAGCCACAACAACCAGTAAAGACTATGCTGAGAGAGGTTCATGAAGACCGAAGGGACAAACATCCACCACTGTATATGGAAAAAAATGTCGAAGTCATACAGAATGAAGTGAAGCAGCCAGAGAGGAAACAAAATGAGATATCTGGATTTGATGAGAAAGTCAAACAACCAGTGAACTCACAGGAGAGAGAGACTGAGATTGAGCAGAAGGTGACACAGACATCAAGGACGTTGGATGATGCAATTGAAGTTAACCAAAAGAGAAGACAATCAGAATGTCCCCTGGAAAGGAAGGATGAGGTTGACCAGGATGTGAAGGAGCCAGCAAGTCCTCAGGTGGAAACTGAAGTTGATCAAAAGAAGTGGCTTTTAAGATCCCCTGAGAAAAGAGGGACTGCCATTGACCATGATGCAAAACGTTCAGTGAAGCCTTGGGATAAAACAAGTGAAGTTGAAGTTGATGAAAAAGTGAAAAAGCCTGAGACATTTCTGCAAAATGAAGGTGACATTGAAAAAACAGGGAAACAGCCCTTAAAACCAGTAAAGTCTGTAGGCCAAAAAACAATGGAGGAGCCTGAGGTGAAATCTATGTTGAAGGAAACTGACCTGGACAAGAAATATAGTGAGCCTTTGAAACCACCGGTACGAATGAAAGGAAGGTCATCAGAGGTGAAACCAACACCACCACAGTCTGCCCTGAAGGAAACTGGGGAAAAACAGTTTTTAAAGATTGACGTAAATGATGTAGAAGAGGAAAAGAGATGGAGAGAGCATGTGCCACAAGTGGCCCTAGAGAAGGAGAGTGAAAAGAAGCCATTGAAACCAGTAGTGAAAATAGCTTCAATAGACCAGCTGGACAAACAGTCAGTAGAACAGACTGTAGAAAAAGTGGCTGAAGTTGTCCCACCCAAGCCACCTGTAAGGACTAAAGGGAAGGCAAGGGGGGCAATGGGAAGACAACAATCAAGGGACATCGAGGCAAGTGAAGATGAATACCAGCTAATGAGAAATGGGGAGAAAAAGACTGAGGAAGACCAGCTAGCAGCGAGGCCTGTGGAAAAAGAGGTTGAGGAGAAACCAGTTATTCAGAGGAAACAGCCAGTCACAAAGGAAACAGAGATAGACCAGAAAGTCAAACAGCTAGCAGAGGTTACAGAGAAAGAAGTAGGGGTTAAAATGCCCATCAAACAACCAGTGAAGCCCTTGAGAAAAGAGCCTGAGGTGGATCAGGGGATGAAGCTGACAGTGAAGGAGAAAGAGCAACCCCAGGTGACAGAAGAAGTTACTCTTCTTTACATCTGTGAAGATGAGACCTTCTCAGAGGCTCTGTCTAACCTAACAGTGACCCAAACCTTACCCTCCGGTATGGGGGTATCAACTCCAAATACCTCCCTTTTTCCACCTAAGGGCCTCCAGGAACCACAACCCTCCACAGAGGCTGCACCAGACATGAGCACCAGCATTGAGGATGAACCCGAGATGCAGGAGGCTGCCATCAAGATCCAAGCTGCCTTCAAGGGCTACAAGATACGTAAAGACATGCGGCCGGCATTCAAGGAGGTATTTAAGAACCAGCGGGTAGATGCTGATGGTTCCCTCCATCTGGAGTGTGTTGTAGATGGGAAACTCAACACAGTGAATTGGCTGAAAGATGGTCAGCAAATAACAAGTGACGAGCGACACTGTATTGACACTTCAGAAAATGGCGTCTGTGCACTGGTGGTCACTAACCTGACATCTAAGGATAGTGGCATATACACGTGTGAAGTGGTCAATAAGTTTGGTGTGATCTCTTATAATGGAAACATAACAGTAGAACAGCCTCAGCAGCCGGCCCCGGCTGTCCGGAAACCAATACACCCGACCCTTGCAACCATAACCCCTCTCCAACCAGCCTCACCGAAGACTGAGTCCTCAGTTGAATTGGAGATGCAGGTCCCTGGTGAGACCATTGGCTATGTGGAGAGTGAAAGTGTTTCTCTTTGGGAGGCATACACCCTGACAGAGCAGGATGCCCAAATGAGCCTCCAAGACAGGAGGAGAGCCTCGCTCATCGCTGCTAGCTCAAGTATGTGAAATGTTCTACTCCTGGAAGTGATAACGGCACAATAGGGATTAGAAGCATAATCGTAAGTTTTATTTGTAATTTAGACCAATAATTTTTCTCAACTTTAAATCACTACTTTCAACAGTGTCCAGTCCTTCTGACTATGATACAGCCCCGGATGTTTTGGAGCTGGTTGAGATCAGCCCAAAAATACTGAGGTCAGATGTTAGAGGATTTTTTTTTCATGTATAATGCAATAAAATCCTCATATTTTGTTGTCATGCAGAATAATGAAAACATACATTGATATTGTTACAGGAAAGTTGCAAAACCACAGGTCGAAACAGCTCAAAAGGATGAGAAAGAACAGATCACTCCTGTGCAAACCCCGAAGATGCTCTTGAAGGTCAAAGGTCAGAGATAGTTTTTTTTTCATTGTGTCCTTCCGACTATGTTGTTCTTAACCTGTTATAATGATCACGTCTTTACTACTTAGCCTTATCTATTTCCCAGGTGCTGGTGAAGCCAGAATGAGGACACCATCTCCTAAACACACACCTTTAGCTGGAGCAATCTCTGGATCAGAGTCAGATGGAGATGAGGACAGAGGAGAGGTACATTTTTGTCAAGTGGTCTTTCTTCTATGTTTTGTATGTATGTAGGTATGTATGTAGGTATGAACATTTGTATGTTTATAAGTATCACATATATACATTTTTTTATAGAAGTGCTTTTTATATAAATTATACTTGGTTATGACTCTACCTTATTATGTAGTCTAACAAGATGACACAGTGAGATTCAAGTAATGTAATATGATTGTATGATTTTGATTTTTTTTTTTTCATTCTCAAGACGTATGACATATATGTGGCCAGAGCTGACTGCAGTCCCAACAGTGGAAATAAAGAGCACTTTGTTCTGAAGGAGAGCCAGTATGTAGAGGTCCTGGATTCTGTCCATCCTGGTAAATGGCTGGTTAGGACAAAACCAACCAAAACAAGCCCTGCACGTCAGGGATGGGTTTGCCCTGCCTACCTAGAGAAGAGGAGAAAGGTAGGAAGATGATGGAGATGCAGACTCCATCACAGAGCTCATAGTGTAAGCAGGATCTTTGCATTCTTGGAATATTTGGCTTCCTCCGGTGTCACAGCTGTACACATCTCTCATAGGTCTTCCCTCAAAGCAGTGGTCAGGAAGTTAAGTTTTGGGGGCTTTTTGATTAATCCTTTACATCTCTGAAGAAATTACATAAAATTGCCTTAGCAGCTGGAGTTAACAACTATGGCTTTTGAAGAATAAATAAAATTTAGAATATAATTATTAAATGTGTGTTCTAATAATAAAATAAGCAAAATAGAAACCTGCTATAGGCACAATCAGTTTCATCGCAGTGGGCCACAGGAGTAGCATGATCATGAACACTCCTTACCATGCAGCTTTGTGCAAATATAGGTAGTCATAGAAAGATAGACTAATGTTGGCTAAAGTGACATTAAGGGTTAACATGGTTCCAAAACGAGAAAATCGAAGACAAAAACAGGCAATTCAAGGAAGAATAGCCAGATTTTCATGCAGTCACATTGGCAGCTCAGCTGGATTCCTGGTATTAAATCGGCTGTGAGAGATTTTCTAGAGCAGAGCATGAGTATCATTACCAGAACTCCGTCCATAGATCATATCACTCCTGTTCTTCATCAACTCCATTGGCTCCCTGTTAAATACCATATTGACTTCAAGATCCTGCTTCTCACCTTTAAGGCCCTTTATCTTTCTGAACTCCTTCATATCCACACGCCCTCCTGCACTCTCAGATCCTCTTCTGCTCTCCAACTCACTACACCATTGGCCCGCTTGACTACCATGGGTACTAGAGCCTTCAGTCGTTCTGCCCCCCACCTATGGAACTCTCTCCCACAAGACATTGGCAACATTGACTCTCTTTCAACCTTCAAATCCCATCTCAAAACGTACCTTTTCAAACTGGCATGTTCAGTCTGATCCGCGCTTCACTGAGTTTTGTGCTGATGTTGATTTATACTTACCTGTTGTATTAACTTTTTAGTGTCTGCCCTGCTTTGTTTTGATCTTATGCTGTCTGATACAGTGCTGCTTGTTTTAACTGTGTTCTGTAAGGTGTCCTTGAGTGCTCTGAAAGGCACCCAAAAATAAAATGTATTATTATTATTATGAAGCCAGACAGAAGTTAACTAACAACTCGTTGATTATCCTATGATAAAAAATACCATCTTATATGAGATGACTACAGAATAACGTCAATGAAATAAAATAGAATGAAAAAGAATAAAATGAAATTAAATTTAAAAAAATACGGTTAACAGAATAGAGTTTGAATAGGGAGACCTAACCACCTATGGTCACTAAAGGGCACCATAGCTACATGGCAGGAATGCACTTAAAACCCTAAAATTCTTCTTTCGGCTAGTCCCATTAGGGGTTCCCACAGCAGATCATCCATTTCCATTTCTTCCTGTCCTCTGCATCTTCCTCTGTCATGCCAGCCCCCTGCATGTCGTCCCCTCACCACATCCATAAACCTCCTCTTTGGCCTTCCTCTTTGGCCTTCCTCTTTGGCCTTCCTCTTTTTCTCTTCCCTGGCAGCTTCGTCTTCAACATCCTTCTCCCAATATACCCAGCATCTCTCCTCCGCACATGTCCAAACCATCTCAATCTCGCCTCTCTTGCTTTGTCTCCAAACCATCCAATCTGAGCTGTCGCTCTAGTATACTCATTCCTAATCCTGTTCATGTTTGTCACTCCCAACAAAGATTTTGCTTTGTAGTAACAGTGGTGATAATGAGGAATTATGAGGATATGGTTTCCAGGTCTTTTCCTATTAGGGTCAAATTTCAGCACTGTCGTGATAAAATGATGATAAATGATGATGTGATGAAATGTTCTTTTTTTCTTTAAAACATCTATGTGTGATCAGGAAACCCTTTCACCAATGAGAGTGCCTCGGGAGTTGGATGGAATTGGGTCTACAGTAGAGGAGTACAGGAGAACATCAAGGTTGGTCATACTCTTATTTCTTATCCACAAAAGTAAGTAAGTATATATATATATATCGGCTGATCATGAGCTGGTGATTCCTTATGGCATGAAACAGGCTTGTACTGTCTCATAAAGAATTTACTTGACTCAGTGGATTATTTTGCTCCTTATTTGTTGAGTACTTTCTCTACCACTGACTGTTTCTTTCAACAAGGTTATCCATATAGCAGCTGATGAGTGCGTGACGCACGAAACAAGCTTGTACTGCTATGTATTGAACGTTTTTTTTGCTACATATATATATATATATATATATATATATATATATATATATATATAGGGTCCGCTGACAGTCATTACTGTTTCATAGGCAAAAAATATAGTCTCTGTGCATAAAGGGACCCATTGAATGCGCTTGCCTCATGACACTCTTCTTAGTTCAACCAGATCCCAAAAAGTTGAATCAGTTCATCTGAACGCAAAGTTTAGTGGGAGAAATGTTTCATCACTCATCTAAGTGATTTTGTCAGTCTCCACTGACTGTAGGTGTCCCCGCCCTCATAAACAATACAGTGGCATAACGACCGAAACTGGAGATCTAACAAAGGTTTCATATGCAAATTGCCATGACCATTAATTACATGGCCATGTGTACTGTTCACAGAGGATTTGGGAATGGTTGCAATCGCAGCACTGTAAGATGGTAACAGGTGTACTCTTAGGCCCCCCTCGGTTGAGGGATGGTCATTCCCTCTTCACATAGATGGCCTCTTTGACTCCCTATTCAAACCAGCGTTCCTCCCTATCAAGGATGTGCACATCCTCATCCTTGAAAGAGTGGCCACTGGGAGTCGAAGAGGCCATCTACATGAAAAGGGAACAGCCATCCCTGAACCGAGGAGGGGTCACGGCAATTTGCAACCTGTGTTAGATCACCGGTTTCAGTTGTTATGCAACTGTATTTTTTATAAGGGTGGGGATACCTGCAGTCAGTTGAGACTGACGAAGTCACTTAGATGAGTGATGAAACGTTTTCCCACTAAATTTTGTGTCCAGATAAACTGATTCAACTTTATGGAATTTCTTTACCTGGATTACTGAGCATGCATTAAGACACTTCCCTTTCACTCTTGCTGGTACCCCTCTGTCACAAATCACTGCTGACACTCTTCAAGACATTAGTTAATCCAACCATGATGTTCCAATGCTGTAGCCAAAAAAACTGATCATAACATATTTTTGTGGTTTTCACTATTTTTTAGTCTCTAGTTTATTTTTCAGCCATTCTGTTTTACTTGGTCTCTTGTATTGATGACAGAATGATAGTTTGTGTATTTTTATATTTGCGGTTGTTACAAGCTGTTGTTGAGGACAGTGCCAGTTGAATCACTGTATAACAAAATATGAGTGTAATTTTGTATGAATATACATTCATCCAGAATGAATGTATACAGAATGAATACATGCATGTATGTAGTACTATGTCTGTGTGAATGTATACATGTATGTATGCATGTATGTAGTAAGTGTGTTTATATGTATATGTACGTAGTATGTATTTGTGTGTGTGTGTGTGTGTGTGTGTGTGCGCTTATCCCTGTCCACTCTGAATGAAGTTCTCATCTATCTTTAGCCAACTGATTGAAGGTCTGATTGCCGGGGAAGAAGAGTTTGTGAAGGAACTGAAGGAGTTCACCTTTCACCACCTCCAGCGGCTGGAGGCCAGCCAACATGTCCCCATTAACGTCCTCAACCAGAAAGAGACCATCTTCAGGAATATGAAGGACATCCTGACACTACATGAAAGGTAAAGTATGACACACACACAACAGTGTTAAACACCAGCAACTGATCCAGGAATGTCTTTAGCATAAGTTAAGATCCATCTGAATTCTCACGGTAACCAAGCAATTCATTTTATTCGAAAATTGCAATTTTTGGGGGGGGCTTTCCCCCCTTTTCACTCCAATTGCACCTGGCCAATCACCCCACTCTTCTGAGCCATCCCGGTTGCTGCTCCGGCTGCAGACTACCACACTTCTCCTCCGATACATGTGCAGTCACCAGCCGCTTCTTTTCATCTGACAGTGAGGAGTTTCACCAGGGGGATGTAGCACGTGGGAGGATCGTGCTATTCCCCCCAGTTCCCACTCCCCCTGAACAGGTGCCCCGGCCGATCAGAGGAGGTGCTAGTGCAAGACCGCTATGCTACCTGGACACCCATGGAAATTGCAATTTTTCAGTTTTTATAGGAAGCAAGAGAATATTGACTGTAATTCATGTAGAGGTATGTGTTATATCCAAAGTATGTTTTCCAGTGTCTCTTTGCACCCTATGTGAGCTGCCATTGTCCTTGTGACGTGTGTCCTTGTGACGTGTGTCAGTGTCTCTTTAAGATGTCATTGTCTCTACACCACTATCAAAATACAGATAAAATGAGATGAGTTGACATAGCATCACATCACATTTATTCATGCCTGTAGGGAAGCTGAATACTTGAAAAAAACTTGTAAGAAGTTGCACGTCGTAAAAGACACCAATGACAGAACTGCTGCCAAAGAAGCAGGCCTGGCCTGCACCAGAAGCACTTTACATGTATATCTCCTTGTAAAGTGGTTTTGATTATTTATAATTAATTTATTGTCAACCCAGATCCATCCTTCCCGCTCTGAGAGACTGTATTACAGACGATGACGTGGCAGCACATATGGTCAAACATGCTGAGGACTTTGACAAGTACCTTCACTACATGGTGGGGCAAAGCCAGGCAGAGGCCTGCATCATGGACAAGAACATCCAACAGTATTTCAAGGTGGACATCAAGATTTTACCTTTTGCCTATTGACAAGTCTCTGGTGTCATATTACTGTACCCATAACTTCATAAATAATTTACTCTTTAACATGAAATTGAACTTTTTGAATCAAAGATGATGAATTAGAAAAAATGAATGACTGTATTAACTGGTCAGTTATTCTTTAATTTAATTAATCAATTAAACTTTGTAGACTTGGCCTATAAAACACATCAAATGTAATGCAATAGGCTTTACATGACTATGACTTTACATGATTGTGTGTGTGTGTGTGTGTGCGTGCGTGCGTGCGTGCGTGCGTGCGTGCGTGCGTGCGTGCGTGCGTGCGCATTTCAAGGTTGGAATGCCGAGGATAAGAGCCAAGCGCATGCATGTATGTGCATATTTGAGGTTGCTGAAAACGCTCAGGCAGAGAATGGCAGTTACATCATGTTAAGACAACATGGAGTATTTGTATAATTTGTCACTGTCAATACCTCAGGAAACGACTGAATCTGGCAACCCTGAAGCTCCAGACATGGACGTCCTCACCTTCCTGCAGAGACCAGTAGAAAGAATTCAGACCTACCAGGCTCTGCTTAAGGTGAGCTGGCAACTTCAACTTACATTGTTTTATCATGAATCCTTGTATGAATGCTGTTGCTTTTCCAGGCAGGTCCATAATCAGAGAAACAAGGGTACACTGGGATATATCTTATTCCACTTCCTGCACTGAACTTTGTTTTTTGTTTCTTGACTCTTCTATAACGAACACAGTAATTCTAGAAACATGGTCATTTGTGTTATCTTGAAAGTGTCTGTGGCATAGCTTCTTTGACTGTTGTTTGTTTGTATTGTTCCCAATTGTTCCTCCATTTCCACTTCCACCATACAGCACTATAACAGTGGGTGGTTGTTTGACATTTTTATTTCTGACTGTCCATTCAGGGCAATAGTCCCCCTGCATATGTTCATACTATGATATATTATCAGTGCGTTATATCTCCTAAAGATTTTATGTCAAGGAAAGGACGAGCCTGGGATGCCTGTAATAAATTACATCATATATGGAAGTCTGCCATGTCTGACAAGACAAAACTAGTGTTCTTCAGAGCATGCGTTGAAAGTATCCTACTTGATTGGTTGGAGACATGGACCATGAAAAAAGATCTTCAGGCGAGACTTGACGGAACATACACACGCCTCCTTATGAGAGTTAAGAACATCTCCTGGTGGGAGCACAAAACCAAAGCTGAAATCTGCGGTGATACACCACCTATCTCAACCACAGTTGCACAGAGGACAGCCCGTTTTGCAGGGCATTGCTGTAGAGCAAAAGATCAGATTATATCTGACGTTATCTGTATGCATCTCCCATGTCCTAACAGAGGAAGGCGACCTTTCAACTACATAGACTGTATTTCAAGAGACACTCAAATAAATGTTCGAGACCTACCAAATCAAATGGGAAACAGAGAATACTGGCGTGATGTTGTGAATTAGATTAGATTATTTTATTAGCCACACGACCAAGGCCGGTGGAATTTGTTTTTGGTATACTTTACACTCTGCAGCACAATACATACATGGACAACAACAGACACTCCACATATTATCACAAACAATACAGTTACGCAATAACAGAAATAAACATATCAGGCATAACAGGTGAATGTGGTATTTATGCCAATGGTGTGTGAGGAGGGGGCTATAGGGAGGAATTCAGAGTCCTTATGGCGAGGGGAAAAACTGTTTGCGAAGCATTTAGTCTTAGTTGACAGTGACCTGTAGTGCCTCCCCGAGGGAAGGAGCTGGAAGAAGTGATGAGCAGGATGTGAGGGTTGGAGGTGATCTTCTTTGCTTGCTTTACAGTCCGGTTAGTATGTAGAGATTCAACTGGGGGAGTGGGTTGCCTATGATTTTGGATGCCTTGTTGACAATCCGCTGCAGTTTTTTCCGTGTTTGACTGTCTGTGCTGCTGTGCCATACTGTAATAGAAGATGTTATGATGGACTCGATACATGCTCGACTGCGGTCGAAGGATGATGATGATATCTCCTATAGGGGCAAAGCTAAACATGTGAATACTGTTGAGTTCTGCTATATGCAGGCATTGCCCATTTGTGATGGTTAGTTCTTGTTTTGTTGCATTGTGTATTAAAATACACTTTTCCATACTTTATCGCAACATAGATATTAGCATGTTCTTATAATCTTAGGTAATGTAGAATCTTTGTAACAGGAAATGGTGGATACTGAAAAACAGTCACATATAAAAATGGTCTTTATGTTGAGCATCCCAGCAGACAAAATTCGTACAATGTGCAAATAAATTTGGATGTTAATAAACTGAAATTTTGGAGGTTTAACCTAACAGACCAAAATATGAATGTTCCTGTCAGGAGCTGATCAAGAACAAAGCCAAGAGCGGCCAGAGCTGCTGTCTGCTGGAAGATGTTTTCTCCATGGTCTCCTGTCTACCCTGGAGATCAGACAACATGCACCAGGTCTCCCTCATAGAGAACTACCCTGCTCCTCTAACCGCCCTGGGAGAACCTGTGCGACAGGTAACTCTTTATAAATGAATATGGCATGAGTGAATATGGCATGGTATCACATTACTGTTAATACCGTGTAATATTCACTTTTACCCAATGTGCTCTACACCTTCCAGTGCAATAATTTACTTGTGCAGCAACCTACAACAAGATCTCAGCGATATCTTTTACTTCTGTGCAATACAACATACTTCACCCCTCACAGTAATCGGAGTCATCATGGTCTACTTATAACACACCACTATCATAATACACCTTGAATATAGCTCATACTTAGATTGGTACTAATACCAAATCCTTGTTTTTTATGGTATCCTTATTTTTTGTCTTATTTATTGTGTCTTTATTTTTGTTGATTTTTTTATTTTTGTTGTTTGTGGTGGCACGGTGGCGCAGTGGTTAGTGCAGTCACCTCACAGCAGGTCCTGGGTTCGAGCCCTGGGGTAGCCCAACCTTGGGGGTCGTCCTCTGTGTGGAGTTTGCATGTTCTCCCCGTGTCTGTGTGGGTTTCCTCCGGGTACTCCGGTTTCCTCCCACAGTCCAAAGACATGTAGGTCAGGTGAATCGGCCATACTAAATTGTCCGTAGGTATGAATGTGTGTGTGTGTGTGTGTGTGTGTGTGTGTGTGTGTGTGTGTGTGTGTGTGTGTGTGTGTGTGTATATGTCAGCCCTGTGTGACAGTCTGGCGGCCTGTCCAGGGTGTCTCCCCGCCTGCCGCCCAATGACTGCTGGGATAGGCTCCAGCATCCCCACGACACTGAGAGCAGGATAAGCGGTTTGGAAAATGGATGGATGGATAGTATAGTATATGTATGTACACGTTATGTGTTGCTGAGAGCAATGTAATAAGTCAAATTCCTCATGTTAGACTTGATAGTATGGCTGAGTATAGTTGAAAATATTATTCTTATATTGTAGTCCTTAGATAACTCTTTGCCATTATTAAAATATCAACAACAGCTGAAAGCTAGTAAAGGGATGATATAGGCACTGAAGTATGTATTCTATTGGATATATACTTAATATGTTTTTTAGTTAGTTATGTATATTTTTTAGAAAATCACTGTTGTTTCCCTGGAGCAAGTTTGGAATTTAATAGAAAACACCAACGTCATGAAAGGGATCTCATGTCATGTCGTTATTTCCCTTCTCCTCTCCAGGGTGTCTTTACCGTGTGGGAGCAATCTCCGGAAATAAAGGCAACCTCCAGAGGACACCAGAGGCAAGTCTTCCTCTTCAAGGACTGTGTCCTCCTGTGTAAACTGAAGAGGGACCCCAGCATGACCACTGAAACTTATGCCTTCAAGAACAAAATGAAGGTAACCGTCATGCTGAAGTCTCCTAAATCACTTCAAAGCAAACTTTTATTTTTTAACCACATATTTTTTCTTGTTTTCAAACTCATTCTTCTGCCTGAAAATTAAACAAACTACGAAAACCTTTTTAAGAAACAAGGTTTTAAAGGATAAAGTCACTTGTATATATTCTCGTGAGTAGTGAATATTACTGATATTGCTCCCTCTTCCTCTCTCTCAGCTGAATGACGTAGAGGTGAAGGAGGCGGTGGGTGGAGATGAGAAGTCCTGGGGCTTGTGGCATGAACACAGGGGTTCAGTGAGGAGGTACACACTGCAGGGACGCTCCACCCTCCTTAAGATCTCCTGGCTGAAGGACCTGAAGGAGCTTCAGCAGCGTTCTGCTCTGACCGCCAGCTGTGAGTCTTTTTCTGTCTCTGTCCACCATCATATGGCCAGGGAGGACTGATACTAGCTTGCCAAATCCTGGTCAATTTTGACTGTGGATGGATGATATGTTGGGATGTCATTAAATATCAACAACTGAATGTTGCACATTGTTATATTGTGCAAATCTTTAGGCATTGATATATTAAAGTTACAATAAAACCATTTTTTTTGATGTCCTGATGATGCCCTATTCATCTGTTTTTGTAATGCAATACATTTGGCAACCACATGACAGCAACATCACACTCTGCTACTACTCTGCACGCCTCTCCTAAATCAGTGGGTTTGCCTTACAAATCAAGTGTATATCTTGTCACAGCCTGCAGAATGACATGGGATTCAACGTTGAATGTTTAATGCCACCCACAGTTTGATTTGATTGATTTAACTGTCGAATTTGGGCGGGGTTAAATGTCGATTTCATTGGTTTTGACTTGTGTTTTAGGCAGGCTTAAAACAGGGTTGGGGTTAGGGATTGATGGGTGGGTGAGTGGGATTAAACGTTCGACGTTGAATCCCACCCTGTTCTGCATGCTACAGCCAGGTAGTCCTCTCACAATTGGCAAACAACTTTTTTTAGTGATATAAAATCAAAGTGAGGGGAGTCCTTGATTTGTGACGAAAAACATCACCCAGATGCCCATTTATTTCCATAAAATATTTGAATTACATGAGATTTTGTTGCCATTCTTATTAGGATTGAGTGTCATTATTATTATCACTATTGTTGGCAATTTAACAAGTTTATTAGCTGGTCGATGTTTTTTCTAGGTTATCCAATATAGTATATCGATAAACATTTGGAAATGTTTCTGATTATTGATACTTAAAAAAGTGATCGATGGGCTTGCGGGTGTCGTGGCGGTCTATTCCGTTACCTACCAACATGGGGATCGCTGTTTCGAATCCCCGTGTTACCTCCGGCTTGGTTGGGCGTCCCTGCAGACACAATTTGCCGTGTCTGCGGGTGGGAAGCCAGATGTGGGTATGTGTTCTGGTCGCTGCACTAGCACCTCCTCTGGTTGGTCGGGGCACCTGTCCGGGGGGGGGGGACTGGGGGGAGTAGCGTGATCCTCCCATGCGCTCCATCCCCTTGGTGAAACCCTCGCTGTCAGATGAAAAGAAGTGGCTGGTGACTTCACATGTACACATGTATCAGAGGAGGCATGTGGTAGTCTGCAGCCCTCCCCAGATTGGCAGAGGGGGTGGAGCAGCAACTGGGATGGCTCGGAAGAGTGGGGTAATTGGCCAAGTACAATTGGGGAGAAAAAAAGGGGAAATTAAAAAAAACAAACAAACAAAAGTGATAGATGACAAGCCTAATGATGTGTTTGATTCTCTTCTCTGTCGTATCTCTCATGAAAATGTATCACTCACACAATCATACTAATAAAAGGCACCTTTATGGGATAGAAGTAATAGTTTTTATTAATAACAGTATTCGAAACCAAGGAAAATTCAAATAAATAAATGAAAAAGATGAGTAAAGCAGAAAAGAACAAATAGCTGAAACAATAAATGTCCCAACCATAGTAAATGACAGAATAAATGGATGAGAACAGAATGAATTAAAAAGTAGATAAGGCAACAAGGATTAAACAGAAAAAGTCAACAATCATAAACCCTTGCGATAAAAGTAAATTGTATCAAGTAATTTGAAAGACAATAGTGACTTCACCAGCCTGACTTGCTCAGTAAGATTCAAGAGATTCAAGATTCAAAGGTGTATTCGTCACATACTTCACATACAAGTACAATGAGCAGTGAAATGACTCCTGGCAAACTCCAGAAACTGTACAACAAATATAAGTGGAAACAATAAAATAAGAATAGAATAGAATAGAATACACCAAAATGTAAAAAAATTTAAAAAGCTTAAAATGCAGGGAGTATACAGAAGGTAGTATATCTCAATAGATACCTACATATGTACAACGTGCAAATTACTATAGAAATGCAAGTGTGCAAATAGTCTAAGTAAAGCATTAAGTGTTGGAGGCAAAGTGACAGTAGTGACAGGTTCTTATTTGTACACACAGTGTGAGTTATAAATGTAATTGTTATTTTGTGTTTAGTGCTCTTATAGCCTGGGGAGAGAAACTCCTTCTGAGTGTCAGTGTTGACCTTGTGGCTGCGGAGGCATCTGCCCGATCGCAGCCACTGAAACAGTCCGTAATTGCGATGATGGGCTCCATACTAATCCTTATACACCAGGCAGTGCAGGAGCAGGGCTAGAAGTCCTGTAGGGGGGTGAGTGTAGTTCCTTCCAGTGGTATGCTCAGCCGACCATACCACTCTCCGCAGGGCTTTTTGTCTTGAGAGGCACAGTTCCCATACTGGAGTACCTCCAAGGCCAAAAGGCCCTTAGAGCAAAAAGGTGTTCACCTTTAGTTTTTAGCCTGGGAACTGGAACAGCTAAAAGAGACTTGCTGAGATTCTTCAGGCTGGCTCTTAAAGGATCTTAAAAGGAGATCACACTTGGGTTTTGATGCCCTGCCGCTGAATTCTGACCAACATGGAATGCTCAGTCTCTGATGAGGTGTCTTTGTGCCAACAGGCCCACCAGTGTTTGAGGTCCTCCTGTCTGACTGCACAACGGCCATAGGACAGACAGTCAAACTTACCTGCAGGGTCACAGGGTCACCCAAGCCAACAGTCAACTGGCTCAAAGGTATGAAAGTAAAGCGTTCTTGAGGTTAAACACAGTTCATGTTTGCTCATTTAATGTTAGCTCAACATTCTGGATGTAAATCTTCCAATCCAATAAAGGAAATTTTTTCCCAAAAGATATCTTTGTCTTTGAAAAGGAAAGAACTCGGACAATATTAGTTATCCTTTATGTCAAAGGCACATTACACAGTGAAGTTACAGGAACAGAAATTTTGAAGCAAAACCCTTCAACTTTGTTTTCTTTCCGGCTAATTTATTCAGTTTGCCAAGAGTCCCTGTCTTACCCTGATAGTCTCATAAAAATAATGTGTACTTCCTAGATGGACTTCACCTTGAGGATGATCCCCACCACATCATCACTGAGGACCGAACAGGCATGTGTACTCTCATCCTGGACGGTGTCATGCCAGATGACTCCGGCCAGTATGTGTGCTATGCTACCAGCTGCCTGGGCAACGCTAGCACGCTGGCCAGGATGGTGGTGCAGGGTGAGCTGTTAGCACCGACACACTCCTGTCAAAGTATCATGTCCCTTGAAGGGCCTTGTCTGTGGTTGTGCTTATTAACTGTACTTGAGAATGTATAACACAGTAATAAAAAGGAAAGGTTGCACGCTCTGTACAGCAAGTACAGCTTTAATTGGCCAATGTTTAGGCAGCAAGCCATCTTTGTCAGGGTTCGAACATCGCTCTCATACCAGTGCATAAACAGTACATGGCCAACAGTATGTGGACACCCCTTCTAATTTGTGGGTTTGGCTATTTCAGCCACACCCATTGCTAGCAGGTCCATAAAATCAAGCACACAGGCATGTAATCTCCGTAGACAAACATTGGCAGTAGAATGGTGTATAGGCAATCTTATGGACCAAATTTGCCTTGAGGATCCAGGTATAATGTATGCAAATAGACACACTCTGAATTACAGTGCAAGCAAAGATTATAAAGATCCGATGTAAAAATAAAAAAATATATATTTTAAAACAAAGTATGTTTTGTCGCAATAGCCCCAATAGTTTTCTATAACTAGAAACAAACAAACAAAAAAGATTCTGTAAAATAAGCTGATAAACTGACAAGTAAGTATGGTCAAAAACTATATGTTACCGCTCTGACTGGGGCCTACCTGAGCTCTGACTACCTACCATGGTATAGGAGTGGTAAAAGGGAGATGTGGGGGGGGGGAAGGGGGGGTAGACCCAGCCAAGACTCCATATTGGATTACCATAATGAAATATAATAATTAACTCATATAAAACTAAACCCAGCACACAAAGAAGTTAATAAATGGAACATCTAATGGGGCAATAAAGATACAATTTTGACCATATTCTAATATGAGGAATTCGGCTCCTACAAATAGGTTGTACTGAAGAGCTCAGTGAATTTCAACATGGCACTGTCATAGGATGCTACCTTTCCAACAAGTCAGCTGGTCTGATATCTGCCCTGCCCTGCTTGAGCTGCCCTGGTCAACTGTAAGTCTGTTATGGTGAAGTGGAAACATCTGGGAGCAACAACAGCTCAGCTGTGAAGCAGTAGGCCACACAAGACCACAGAACAGGACCGCTGAGTGCTAAAGTGGATAAAAATCGTCTGTCCACGGTTGTAGCACTCACTATTGAATTCCAAACTGCCTCTGGAAGCAAAGTCAGCGCAAGAACTGTTTGCTGGGCACTTCATGAAATGGGTTTCCATGGTCAAGCAACCGCACACAAGCCTAAGATCACCATGTGCAATGCCATGTGTCAGCTGGAGTCATATAAAGCTACAGCATACAGGGAAGGCCCTTTCCTATTTCAACATGACAATGTCCCAGTGCAAAAAGTGAGCTCCATAAAGACATGGTTTACTGTGTTTGGTGTGGATGAACTTGACTGGCCTATACAGAGCCCTGACCTCAACCCCATCCAACACTTTTGGAATGAATTGGAACACTGACTGTGAGCCAGACCTTCTCCCCTACATCAGTGACTGACCTCACTAATGCTCTTGTGGCTGAATGGGAGTGAATTCCCGCAGCCATGTTCCAAAATCTAGTGGAAAGCCTTCCCAGAAGAATGGAGGCTGTTATAGCCGCAAAGTGTGAACCAACTCCATATTAATGCCCATGGTTTTTGAAGGAGATGTTCAACGAGCACATATGGGTGTGATGTTCAGGTGTCCGCATATTTTTGGCCATGTAGTGTCGGTTATACAGTTAGTGACACCTCTGAGATGTAAGACACAACAATCAGATCCATTTGGGCCATATACTGTATAAGAAGAAAGAAAGAAAATATTAGTAAAAATAATAAGAATGTTTGTGATAATCATCTTTATAGTACACAACATTTGTAAAATTCTGTACAGACAACAGATAAAAGCCAGTAGTATGCAATTTTAAAAAAACATATGAACAACAAGATTTTTTTTAAAGAAGAATAAAGGAGGCAGATATGGCTGAAATAAAATCATTCATAAGAAGTGGTCCAGACTGGATTTGGTTGGTTGGTTTTTCGTTCTAGCTCCACCCCGGTTTGTGAGTCGTCTGGAGAGCGCCTGTCTAATGGAGGGAGAAGATATCCAGTTGGTCTGCTCTACCCTCACTGCTCCATTACCACGAGTCAGGTATGGAAAAGACAGAGACCTCATAATGCAAATCCTAACATGGATTTGCTGCGGTGTGCATCCTAAACATGTCCAATTCATGTTCACCATGTGGCAGGTGGTTGAAAGATGGCAGAGAGTTGAATGATTGGCAGAAATTCCACATTATGAACAACGCCCGCAGTGGAATCCTGACTCTTACTATTATCAATCCGACGGAGACAGACATTGGACTGTATGAGTGTGAGGTATATGACCCATATCTTTTTATCTGCTAACAAGATGTATTGAGTTCAGGGCACTTCTTCCTAAGATACGTTGAATAATTTTCTTCTATTTCAGCTTTGGAATGAGTTAGGCTGTGTCAAGTGCAAAGCAGGGCTGTGTCCTGCCTACGTGCCGCCTATTGACTATGAAAATGACCAACCACAGGACTTGTCTCCTAAAGGTAGGACTATCCCAGCCAATCAAGGTAAATGTCCGCTTCATAGCATGCAAACCCTTGAGAGGGGTTTCACATGGATGCCTTTCGATACTCTTGTTGCCCGACAAATAATAGCTAAACACGCTTAGGTTTTTTTTTTTTGTATCGGGGCACTTGAAATTAGTTCAGTGTCCATTTAAGAGGGAATCAAAAAAAGCACATGCCATGGCCATATTCCTGTTTCACCTTATTCCATCTCTTCACTATTTTTTGTATCACCACTTCATATCATTTATCCTCACTTTTTAGCACTTTCCAACACCTTCCCTTCAATTTCGATCCTCAACCCTTGTTTTGTTGTTCTTGATTCCACCACGTTTGCCAAGTTATCTCATTACTAGATCACTCCTTTTTAATCACATTTCATTCCACACATCCTGACACCATCAAGGACTCCTGCTACTTTGCCATTCAACACACACCATACATCTCAACATATGCTCATATGCATGAAAAAAGACATTGATACATTTGATGTATTAGATGTTTTTTTTTCATGTACGTTTTCATCATGTTTCCAATTTCCAGAGCTGAGTTGGGTTGGAACGGACTGGGTCATTCTCCTCCATCTGATAGATAGATCTTGGTGGTCCAAAAGTCAGTCCACACCAGGAAGCAGCAGTTTAGATTTTATGATTATTTTATATGATACTACTAAAAAACCGTGAACTATATCATTATTTAAATTTGAATAGCAGTGGTTAAGATATAGTTTAATAATTGATATAATCCCTATTTACTTTCTCATCACTCTCATTCACATACAGGGCATGAAATAGAACAGAATAGAATCTGACAAATGACAAGTACCTGAATCTGAATCTGAGAGCTGTATACATCAGTTGGACTCTGGATGACCTTTGGATTACACTTTTCTCACTGACATAATTCATTTCCATGTGACTTTTGGACACCAGTCAGCCATCTTCGCCTATCCATTCTGTGTAACCTTCCTGTTTTTCCCACCTTACTTCCTTCAGTCTCAAAGCAGGAAATTCCTCACACGGACCTTTCCATGTAAGTTATCATCATCATGGTAACAAATAACCATTCTAAATACATTGAGTCCCTTTTTTTTTTACCTGTTGTCGACGCATGCCCAGCTAACTCCTCACTCCTACCAACACAAGATGGTCATGTGCTGGGCAGGTGACCCTAAATTACCCCTAACCCCTCACCCCTTGGTAGGAGTTAGGGTGGGTGGATTAGTGGGGTTTGCCCCACTACTCTTGAGGTAAGGAATTTGTTTGTTATCTCCACTCCTGGTATGTAAAGGTACAGTACCCTGTCAATTTTTCCTTTGCTTGTTAGGAATTTTAGATATGCAGCATTACTTAACATAAAAGATAAACTCAAACTGTAAATTCTTGTATAGATACTTTGCAGTGATGATGCCATCTTAGAAACATTGAGCGCCATCTGAAAAGTGTCTTGGTTTCCTAGATGCAGACTCAGAGGGCTGGTCCACTGCCCTTGTGAAAAAGTGGTTGCAGACAGACTTGAGCCCCACGTCTATTGCGAAGATGGTCTTTACTCCTGGAGACCCTGAACAGTAAATTAAACCCCTGGTTAACACGTTGTTCCTGATAAATGTATAGACATATGACTACACAACAGGCCGAGACATATTCAGAAGAGGTTCTGTAATATTTTTAAGACATCTGCTAATGTTAAGTGTGTTGTAAACACCTATAAGTGCTCTATTTCTTATTAATCACGTTTCACAGCTACTTATTATAACATGTTATTGTTAACTTTCCTCCTGATCAGTGCAGCTTTGTGTTATGTCTTTCTTTTGCGTCCATGGTATTATCTGTCTGTCTACCATGTCACTCTAAAGGAATGAGTGTAGTTCTGAGGAGGGTGTCGTTCCCACGGCCACCACGGAGCAGGTGGTGCATCTGCCCATGTATTACCCAGAGGAAGAAGAACAAGAACTGTACATCTCAGAGTCCATGCAGGAAATACCCAACGGTACTCTTCTCATGCAAAGATTGTGCTTCCTTATTCAGAGTGTTATGACTGCATCAGCTGACCCACTGAATATAGCTGAGTCAGCTGTATTTTCATAACACTTTAAAAATGAAGGAAGAACAGAAACAGAAGGAGTAAAACATTCGAAAAGCACAAATAAAAGCAAAAAGAGCAACAAATTGTTAGTAAAATTGTAATTATAAGTCAGACAGACTCACTGAAAGCCCAGTGAATAAAAAAATGTTTTTTTAAGAACGTCTATGGATTCAGCAGATTTGATGTATAAGGCTTTACTGACCCATCTCATGTCCTTTTCCAGCTCCACCATCTGTCCAGGTACCTGCTGAGGACCTGAGCGTGGAGCCTGGTCAGTCGTGTATCTTCACGGCCATCATCACAGGAAGACCAACCCCACAGATAAAGTGGTACAAGGTAGGAGCTCTGTTGATCAGACAGCCTTAAGCCAGGCAGGCACTGTACGATTTAAGTAATCTTGTTCATTGCATTAACTCACACTACACGTTTAAATTGCCTGTTCCGCATGGCCAAAGCCTATGATGTCTATGCTCGCACTGTACGCTCCAGTCAACACACCACAACGTGGATGCTCACACTGCATGTTTACACGGAAAACTCCGAACAATTTTGTCCATTGACAATTCCAACAAAGTTTTATTCAAACAATAGGGCTGCATCCTCCAAAATGCTGAGTTGCTGATTATTTTATTTTCAAGTTTAATTTAAATTTTTAAGACATGTTTGTGAAGAAGACTAGGAGTAAAGTCCAGGTTGCAGGCAAGGTCGGATTTGACACCATGGCAAAAACCCTATTTAAGCTAATATAATAAGCTACTGTTGCCTGAGCTAGATCCATCTGGTGTCCATACATCCAGTCCACTCTATGCGCTCTCTTGTCTGCGCCATATTGTTATTGTTGGCTCATGTAGGCGCACTTAGTTATCTTCACACTGAATTTTGGGAAATGGGCTCATGATACCACCCAAACTGCAAGACAATAAACAAAAATTTCTTACATGCCAGAAATCCATCCAATTGTCTGACAGCCAGATCACTGATCGCTCAGGCAATTAAACGTGCATTGCGACACCCCTCAAACTGCACGTCAAAAGACAGCCAGTGAGGTGGAAATTCGGCCCAACTCTAGAATGAGTCGGCGATGGCCAAATCGGGGTTAAAATCCGACTGAACTCGTACAGTATCTGCCCAGCTTTACTTTGATGAACAGCAGTTGTCAAAACACTTTTTTTTCCAGCATGAATGTTCATTATCAGTGTTGCCAAAGCATTTGCGTCCAATAAGACAGAATAACTTGAAACATAATAACAGCTTATCAGAAGAAGGTGCCATGGTGGCTTAGTGGTTTGCACTGTTTGATTCCTGTGTTTGATTCCTTTCCATCTTTGTTGAGTTTGCATGTGCTCCCTGTGTTTGTATGGGTTTTCTTCCCATAATTCATAGTTACTATAAAGTACCATCGTAAAACCATGCAGTATTATGGTAAAGAGTATAACAACCATAGCTACTTTCAATCAGTGCAGTAAAACCATGGTTACCACATAAACACCAAAGTAAATCATATTGAATTTACAAAGATCTAGACCCATAAGGCAACATTTAACTGAATAATGAACCCATCCAAAAAAAAAAAAATCAAAATTTTTTTATATATAACAGTCAAAAATAATTCACTTCAGTTTAGGCCCAATAAAACTCCTGATTGGAGTTCTGGTTTCTTGATTCGAATATTCCAGATGAGATTCTTTGATTTGTTTCGCAATTGATTCCACTCTTCTTTTGCTTATTGGAGGATGGGGAGGAACTTTCATCCAATGAGAATGTGGAGATTGTACAACATGGTGCCCGTTGCTCGGTGACCATTATTTGCCCTGAGGGTGAGGACGGTGGCATCTACACCTGTTTTGCCTACAATGACTCTGGGCACGCTTCCTGCCAGGCCCAGCTTACTGTGGAGGAAGGTAAATATTATTAAATATTCACCCTACACAAGTTTTTTCTAGTTCTTAAAGCTACAGTCCTAAAGATTTACATGCAAACAAATTTCCTTTTTTATACCTTCTTTTTTTAACAGTGTTTTTATTGACTGCTGCTACTGACTGCTTCGTCAGTACCTTCATTCATTGTTTCCAACATTTTTTAGCATGCGTTTCCTATTTTTGGCATTGGTGAGGTCTGGAGACCAAAAAAGACATAGATTGTTAAAATTGGGGAGATTAATGGTGATCTGGAGAAGTTCTGATTTAATTTGCAGTGGAGCTATGAAAGTCTGGCCTTTCAGTGCGCTGCCATAGCCGGAAGTCGTTTTTTTTTTTTCTGCCACTGGCATGACAAAGACAATAGCCAACACAAGAATATTCAAATCATGAAACTTTTGTAGTCATTCAATTTGTTTACTGTCAGGAAGGTCTTTCTCAGAAAAATCATACAGTGCAAAGTGTTTTATGTCTTCATCGTAGCAGCCAAATGTGGAAGGAAAAGGCTTGCCATCCTTCAGGATTGTTGCTCTTGGTCCATTCCCATATTTCCAGTTTAGAACAACACTTAAGAGTGATACTGGGAGATAATCACTGACTTAATGATAAAGATGGATTACTGTATGTATCAAGCACTGCAGAAATAGTGAGTGAGACAGCTAGGAAAGTACTTGGTGTGTCATCAGGACAGGAGAAGGAAGACAAGGAGACTTGGTGGTGGAATAAGGAAGTACGGCAAAATATACATAGGAAGAGGTTGGCAAAGAAGAAGTGGGATAGTCAGAGAGATGAAGAAAGTAGACAGGAGTACAAGGAGATGCAGTGTAAAGCGAAGAGAGAGGTGGCAAAGGAAAAGGTGTATGGCGAGTTGTATGAGAGGTTAGACATTAAGGAAGGAGAAAAGGACAGATTGGCTTAACAGAGGGACCGAGCTGGGTAGAATGTGCAACAGGTTAGAGCGATCAAGGTTAGAGATGGAAATTTGCTGAGAAGGTGGAAGGAGTACTTTGAGGGGCTAATGAATGAAGAAAATGAGAGCGAGAGAAGGGTGGATGATGTGGGGATAGTGAATCAGGAAGTGCAGTGGATTAGCAAGGAGGAAGTGAGGGCAGCTATGAAGAGGATGAAGAGTGGAAAGGCAGTTGGTCCTGATGACCTACCTGTGGAGGCATGGAGATGTTTAGGAGAGATGGCAGTGAGGTTTTTAACTAGATTGTTCAAAACAATCTTGGAAAGTGAGAGGATGCCTGAGGAGTGGAGAAGAAGCATGCTGGTACTGATTTTCAAGAACAAGGGTGATGTGCAGAACTGTAGCAACTACAGAGGTATAAAGTTGATCAGCCACAGCATGAAGATATGAAAAAGAGTAATAGAAGCTAGGTTAAGAGGAGAGGTGATGATTAGCGAGCAGCAGTATGGTTTCATGCCACGAAAGAGCACCACAGATGCGATGTTTGCTTTGAGAATGTTGATTGAGAATTATAGAGAAGGCCAGAAGGAGTTACACTGTGTCTTTGTAAATTTAGAGAAAGCATATGACAGGGTGCCGAGAGAGGAGGTGTGGTATTGTATGAGGAAGTCGGGAGTTGCAGAGAAGTATGTAGGAGTGGTGCAGGATATGTATGAGGGAAGTGTGACAATAGTGAGGTGTGCAGTTGGAATTACAGATGGGTTCAAGGTGGAGGTGGGATTCCATCAAGGATCGGCTCTGAGCCCTTTCTTGTTTGCAATGATGATGGACAGGTTGACAGACGAGATCAGGCAGGAGTCTCCGTAGACTATGATGTTTGCAGATGACATTATGATCTGTAGCGAGAGTAGGGTGCAGGTTGAGGAGAACCTGGAGCGGTGGAGGTATGCACTGGAGAGAAGAGGAATGAAAGTCAGTAGGAGCAAGACGGAATACACATGCGTGAGTGAGAGGGAGGACAGTGGAATGATGATGATGCAAGGAGTAAGAGGTGACAAAGGTGTATGAGTTTAAATACTTGTGTCAGCTGTCCAAAATAACATGTAATGCAGAAGAGAGGTGAAGAAGAGAGTGCAGGCAGGGTGGAGTGGGTGGAGAAGAGTGTCAGGAGTGATTTGCGACAGAAGGGTACCAGCAAGAGTTAAAGGGAAGGTTTAAAAGATGGTTGTGAGACCAGCTATGTTATATGGTTTGGAGACATTGGCACTGACGAAAAGACAGGAGGCGGAGCTGGAGGTGGCAGAGTTGAAGATGCTAAGATTTTCATTGGGAGTGACGAAGAAGGACAAGATTAGGAACGAGTATATTAGAGGGACAGTTCAGGTTGGGTGGTTTGGAGACAAAGCAAGAGAGGCAAGATTGAAAGGGCTTGCGCAAGTGTGGAGGAGAGATGCTGGGTATATTGGGAGAAGGATGTTGAATATGGAGCTGCCAGGAAAGAGGAAGGCCAAAGAGCAGGTTTATGGATGTGGTGAGGGAGGACATGCAGGTGGCTGGTGTGGCAGAGGAAGATGCAGAAGACAGGGAGAAATGAAAATGGATGATCCGCTTTAGTGACCCCTAACGGGAGTGGCCAAAAGTAGTAGTAGACTGTATATATCAAGCTAGGAGGTTTACATACCATGCATTAGGGTTCTAGTACTTGAGTATGGACTCTTGTCTTGAGTTCGCATTTCGGAGGTTTCGATCTCATCTACACTTTACAGCTTAATGACTCAGACTTGACTCGGTCTTGACAGTGTGAACTTGTGATACTTTTTCAAGAACAGTCGACTACAAAATTTTAATTTACTTTTTTATTTTGAAATGTATGGCAAAATCTCCGTCATGAGGTCAATAAAGTGTGACCTAATCTAATTTGCTTATTTTTTATTAGTAATTATTCATTATTAGTAATAATTCATATCTCTGAAACACTGTGAAGGGTAAAAAGTCTGAATGAATATTGCATTGTAGTGAAATTTGGATTTCTACTAAAATGGTAGGCTACTACAGTTACGGCCATGATGTTTGATTGGATTTGTACTGTTCTTGCGTCAGACTTTAAACTAGTTTGGCCCCATTGGTCTTGAGTTGGACTTTCCACCGTAATGTCTTGGACTTTGACTTGATAAGCTTCATTCTTGAATTTGACTCAGACTCGACCCCATAAAGATCTGGATTGGAATTGGTCTTGGCTACAAGGCTACTAGGTGCCAACGGTCCTTTTGCTGTTTTGGTCTCCCTGTAGCCCTACTGGAGTCCCAGGAGAGAGAGGTGGAGCTTGGGAAGAGAAGGAAGTTGTTCTCCGTCTACGACGTCCATGAAGAAATTGGAAGGTGACCACTGTGAATGGTAATGATTTAGCCACAGTTGACCATTGCTCCTGCAGAGATTCAGCATTACCTCTTTATTCTCTCCACGACTTAGGGGTACATTTGGGGTGGTTAAACGTGTGGTCCACAGAAGGACGGGTGAAGTTTTCGCCGCCAAGTTCCTTCCTCTCAGGAGCAGCACCCGGACCAGGGCCTTCCAGGAGAAAGACCTGCTGTCCCGCCTCGCCCACCCCAGAGTGGCCTGTCTGCTGGACTTCTTCTGCACCAGACACACCCTGGTCCTCATCACAGAAGTGTATCCTTCATAATCCATGCCAAGAAAAATCAGACATCAGTTAAAATTCCAATTTAGATTAGATTTAGACTAGATTCAGCTTTATTGTCACTGCACAGAGTACAAATATTAAGACAATGAAATGCAGTTTGAAATCTAACCAGACAGTACAAAATAGTACAGTAAAGTGCAAAGTGTAATGTATACGGGTGTACAGAGGTAATATAGAATGTCAATAGTATGACTACTGGGATGAGAGTCGGCACCTCCAAGTCTGAGGCCATGGTTCTCTACCGGAAAATGGTGGCTTGCTCCCCCCAGGTTAGGGATGAGTTGTTGCCTCAACTGAAGGAGTTCAAGTATCTCGGGGTCTTGTTCACGAGTGAGGGTAGGATGGAGCGGGAGATTGACAGGCAGATTGATGCAGCATCAGCAGTAATGCGGACGTTGTACTGGACCATGGTGGCAAAGAAGGAGCTAAGCCGGGAGGCAAATCTCTTAATATACCAGTCAGTCTTCGTTCCAATCCTCACCTATGGTCATGAGCTTTGGGTAGTGACTGAAGGGTGAGATTGCGAATACAAGTGGCTGAAATGAGTTTCCTCCGTAGGGTGTCTGGGCTCAGCCTTAGAGATAGATTGAGGAGCTCGGACATCCAAAAGGAGCTTGGAGTAGAGCCACTGCTCCTTCGCATCGAAAGGAGCCAGTTGAGATGGTTCGGGCATCTGATTAGGATGCCCCTTGGGTGCCTTCCTTTCGAGGTTTACTGGGCACGGCCAACTGGGAGGAGACCTTGGGGTAGACCCAGAACTCGCTGGAGGGACTACATGTCCAATCTGGCCTGGGAACGCCTTGGGATCCCCCAGGAGGAGCTGGAGGGCACTGCTTGGGAGAGGGACATCTGGAGTGCCCTACTTAGCTTGCTGCCACCGTGCCCTGACCCTGGAAAAGTAGCTGAAGAGGAGAGAGAATAGTATGACTATATAATATGTAGTCAAGTCAATTTTATTTGTAGAGCCCAATATCACAAATTAAAAATTTTCCTCAGGGGGCTTTACAGCATTATTATCCTGTCCTTAGACCAGGGGTGGACAATCTTATCCAGAAAGGGCCAGTGTGGGTGAAGGTTTTTTTTCCAGCCAAGCAGCTACACACCTGATCCGACTAATCAACCAGTAGAGCAGCGGTCGGGAACCTATGGCTCGCGAGCCATATATGGCTCTTCCGGTGACGGCACATGGCTCCCAGACAATTTTGAGTTGAAAATTATTTTTTTTTCAAAAAAATCAGTTTGGAACTGATTTTAAAATACTTGTGATATTTCTTAATAATACTGTGTCATTTTAAAGTAAACAGAAATTAGTTTTGAAGATAAATTTCACGGGTCACGGGTCACCCGTGGGTCGGGTCGGGAACCAATGGCTCGCGAGCATGTCCGGGTCATTGTAAAGGTGAAGAAATCAATTTTATCAGATAGCCAACTAGTTTATCCGCTTCAACCCTTGTAACGGAAAAGATGGCGAAAAGAAAAAAAGACGATGATTACCGTGCATTCCAGGCTGCGTGCCCAGAGGAATCTGCATTTGTGGAGAGAGCAGGATCTGCGGTATGTCTAATATGCAATGATAAAATTGCATCGATGAAACGGTCAAATATAAAGCGGCACTTCGATACGCACCATGCTTCATTTGCATCGAAATATCCAGCGGGGGACAGCAGGAAAAGGGCATGCGAGGAGCTACAGCGGAGAGTGCAGACGAGTCAGCAGCAACTACGTGTGGACCAAGCAAGGTGACGGGAATTCCGCTAGCTTTGCGGGGGCTTTGGCAATAGTAAGGAATGGAAAGTCATTCACAGATGGCGAGTATGCCAAAACATTCATGCTTGATGTGGCCAATGAACTGTTTGATGACTTCCCAAATAAAGACAAGATAATCAAACGAATAAAAGACATGCCCCTGTCAGCAAGAACTGTGCACGATCGTAGCATCATGATGGCAAATCAAGTCGAGGAAACACAAATTAAGGACATAAACGCCGGGACATACTTTTCTCTCGCGTTAGATGAGTCAACAGACGTTAGCCATCTATCTCAGTGCAGTATCATTGCCAGGTATGCTGCAGGTGACACACTGCGTGAGGAAAGCTTGGCTGTTTTGCCAATGAAAGGGACAACAAGAGGAGAGGATTTATTCATGTCTTTCATGGAGTTTGCTAAAGAAAAAAAACTACCGATGGATAAACTTATTTCTATCTGTACTGATGGTGCACCCTGTATGTTGGGGAAGAACAAAGGATTTGTAGCGCTTCTCCGTGAACATGAAAAGAGAGCCATCCTAAGTTTTCATTGCATCCTGCACCAGGAGGCGCTTTGCGCTCAGACGTGTGGCCAGGAGCTTGGCGAGGTGATGTCTCTGGTCATTCGAGTGGTCAACTTTATTGTTGCCCGAGCTTTAAATGATCGCCAGTTTAAAGCTCTGTTAGAAGAAGTTGGGAATCATTATCCCGGTCTGCTTTTACACAGCAACGTGCGTTGGTTGTCAAGGGGGAAGGTGCTCAGCCGTTTTGCAGCTTGCCTGAGTGAAATCCGGACTTTTCTTGAAATGAAAGGCGTCAAGCATCCTGAGCTAGACAACACTGACTGGCTCCTGCAGTTTCACTATCTCGTGGACATAACTGGCCATCTGAACCAGCTCAATGTGAAAATGCAAGGTATTGGAAATACAATCTCATCCCTTCAACAAGCAGTGTTTGCATTTGAAAGCAAGCTGGAAGTCTTTCTCAGGGACATTGAAACAGGTCGTCTTCTGCACTTTGAAAGACTGCAACAATTTAGAGATGCATGCTTAGCAAGTGACTCCACTCAACATCTGGATCTCCAGCAGCTAGCTGGCTTTACGTTCAATCTCCTGCAGTCATTCAAAGCACGTTTTGGAGAATTTCGTGCGCGCACTGGTCTTTTCAAGTTCATCACTCATCCACATGAGTGTGCAGTGGACAAAATCGACCTGACATGCATCCCCGGGGTCTCTATCGGAGACTTTGAGCTGGAAGTTGCTGACCTGAAGGCATCAGACATGTGGATGAGTAAGTTCAAGTCACTTAATGGAGAGTTGGAAAGTCTTGCGCGACAGCGAGCAGAGCTGGCGAGGGAACACAAGTGGACAGAAATTAAAAATCTTCAACCTGAAGACCAGCTGATTCTTAAAACTTGGAAAGAGCTTCCTGTGACATACCACACAATGCAGCGTGTGAGTATTGCCGTATTGACCATGTTTGGCTCTACATATGCATGTGAACAGTCTTTCTCGCATATGAGGAACATTAAGACCAACCTACGCTCACGTTTAACTGATGGAAGCCTCAACGCCTGCATGAAGCTCAACCTCACCACGTATTAACCAGACTACAAGGCCATCAGCAAAACCATGCAGCACCAGAAGTCGCATTAAAAGTAAGACATATTTAATTTATTATACGTTAAAAATACTATATGGCTCTCAATGAAATATATTTAGAAATATTTGGCTTTTATGGCTCTCCCAGTCAAAAAGGTTCCCGACCCCTGCAGTAGAGTCTTTGCTCAGGAACTTACTAGGAGACATAGGTGTGTAATTGCTTGGTTGGAACCAAAACCTTCACCCACACTGGCCCTATGGATAAGATTGCCCACCCCTGCCTTAAACCCTTACATCAGATAAGGAACAACTCCCTAAAAAAAAACCTTTAACAGGGAGAAAAAATAGGAAGAAACCTCAGGGAGTGAAACAGAGGAGGGTTCTCTCTCCCAAGACAGACAGACGTGCAATGGATATTGTGTGTACAGAATAAAACTCAATTTAAAGAATACAACATTGGAAGAGGATAACAGAATTATAATGGAATTATAAGATATATGAAGAATATGATGAGGATGCCAGGCAGTGTCCAGATGCCACCGGAATAGCCTAGGCCTGAGCCATGCGACTACCATCAATCACCATGTAGACCTGGCAGGAGGACAGACCACACATAAACACAGGGAAGACTCATATCACACCATTCACATATACAGGGGAAGAGACAAGAAAAAATGCTAGTCACACATTGGAGTGGGAGGAGGATATAAACATTGAAACAGGATAACAAAATTATATGGATTCATAAGAGATAAAGAATGTGATGAGAAGGATGCCAAGCAGTGTCCAGGTGGCGACCATCATCACCGTGAAGACCTGAGAGGAGGAATGACTACACATGCACATGGGGGAGACTCACAACACACCATTCACATACACAGGAAAAGAGAATGGACAATACATCATTCAAAGAGAGAGAAAAGACGCGAGAGAAGGGAACAATTTGCAATAGTCAATAATCTATACCCTATAATCTCGTCGTCAGAACAGTGCTTGGTAAATTCATTGAGACAGAAACCAACCTGCCATGCAGTACAGGTTGTGAAGCACTCAACTTAAAGGCAACTAATTGTAAGTTAAGGCAAAAAGATCTGTTTTAAGTTTGGATTTAAAGGACTCAACAGCCTCTGATTGTCTGATGGCAGAAGGCAGGTTTTTCCACAAGAACGGGACCTGATAAAAAAGGCTCTGCCACCAGTTTTTATTGAGTTTCTTTAAGAGAAATTAATACAGATGAACAAGTACAAAAGATTTTAAAAAATATATATATAAACTAAAACAGCAATAACTTAAACAAAAGCACAGCATCATCTCTGCAGCATTCATGACATAAATGATTCAAAAGACTGTCAACTCATCATCAATCCTTGAAGGAGTCACCAAGTTACCCATTCTACAGCTCGAACCTGGAAACTGAAAGAAAAGTCCTTATGGCACAACCAAAGCAAAAATAAGAGCTAGGTTAGGGCTAGAGCAAATGCTCATTTGAATATCTTGGGAAAACCTGACCTGTCAAAGATGCTTTTTTTTCCAACTTTATAGCCAGCATGCCTAAATGAATAATCTTGCTACAAACAGCTAAACATCCAAAACTTCTTTCTAACTTTGGGTACACACAGGAGCCCTGTATTTTGAAAGCAGAAAGCTCGAGATGGAATGTATGGTTTAATGAGATCAGACCGGTACAATGGGGTAAGCCCATTTAGGATTTTGTAAGTCAGCAGAAGCACCTTGAAATCTGATCTAACATAGATAGGAAGCCAATGAAGGCAGGCAAGAATTGGCGTAATATGGTGAAATTTTGTAGTTTTAGTTAGGATTTTAACTGCAGCATTTTGAACCATCTGAAGACTTTTTAGTACTAGCATGTGGCAGACCTGAAAACAACATTACAGTAATCAAGTCTGGATGAAAAAAAATGCATGTATTAAAGTCACTGTGTCAGCCATAGGTAGAAAAGACCGAATTTTAGCTATGTTACGTAAGTGAAAAAAGGCAGTCTTGGTGATTTCTTTAATGTGCTTATCAAAGGAAAGGTTGGGATCAAACGTAACACCAAGACATTTGGCTGCCACACTTTGTGAAATCACAGAGTTGTCAGTTGCTATGGTTACTTGATCAAATTGTTGTCTGTGTCTTGCATGGCCAATGACCAGCATCTCAGTTTTGTCCGAATTTAAAAGCAGGATATTTAGTGATATCCAGTTTTTCACAGCAGCCAAGCAGGCCTCTAAATTAGTAATTTGAGTATGATATCAGCCCTTATAGGCACATAGAGCTGAGTATCCTCTGCATAGCAATGGAAAGTTATTCCATGACATCGTATAATTTGGACAAGGGGTAAAATATAAAGAGAGAAAAGTAGAGGGCCAAGGGCCGAGCCCTGAGATACACCATATCTAACGTCAGAGAATTTCGATGTAATATTATTATAGCAGACACACTGTGTTCCTCCAGATAAGTAGGACTTCAGCCAAGAGAGAGCTAGGCCAGAGACACCAAAATTAAAAAAAATGTCTTTCCAATAGTATATAGGGATCAATGTGTAGAAGGCTGCACTGAGGTCTAGTAGTAGAAGCATAGAGGTGGAATCAGTGTACATAGCAAGTGGAAGATCGTTCACCACTCTGGTCAGAACAGTTTCAGTGGCGTGACAGGCCTTGAAAGACAATTGAAAAGGTTCATATAGATGGCTTTCTTCTATATGGGTCAAAAGTTGTTGATACACAACTCTCTCCAGTACTTTAGAAAAGCATGGAATATTGGAGACTGGTTGATAGTTATTAAGAGACCCTGGATCGAGGCGCAGTTTCTTAAGTAGAGGTTTGACCACAGCTGTCTTAAAACTGCTGGGAACAGTGCCAATAGTAAGTGAAAAATTAACAGTGTCCAGCATTGTAGGTCCCAGGAAAGGCCAGAGGTCTTTAAAAAATTTTGCTGGTAAAGAGGGTCAAGTAGGCAAGTAATTGGTTTGGAAGCTGACATAAGCTTAGTTTGCTGTTTCATATTAGCATTACCAGGTTGTACTGAATGGTGGGACTCATGATGTCCAATTCACTTACTTTTGTGACATGATGATTCAACCAATAAAATGAGATTCCTGTGTTTGGTTATGTACCCCATGACAACATTTCCAGCTGCTGCTCTCATGGGCTTCTTGACCATTTGCTGGTGAAGGGATCGGTCACTGAGAAAGAGGTACAATATTACATGTAAAGAAATTAGAAGTATACATATCTTTTATATTCTAAACTAACAGTTGATTATATTGGATGACTGTACACATGCTCTCTGTTTCTTTCAGATCCAGTCGTATATCCAGCAGGTCCTGGAAGGTGTTGGTCACATTCACAGCATGAACATCCTGCATCTGGACATCAAAGTAAGATTTTACGTCCATTCAACATTGTTTCCTACCCCGTTTTCTTTTTCTTTTCGATGATTTTGGAAGTGTTAATATAATTCTTAATTGTGTCAATCTCTCCAACCACTTCAGCCTGAGAACATTCTGATGGTGTATCCGCCCAGAGACGAAATCAAGATATGTGACTTTGGCTTCTGCCAGGAAATTGACGCATCCAGACACCAGTACAGCAAGTTTGGATCTCCAGAGTTCGTCGCTCCTGAGATAGTTCATCAGGAACCAGTCACTGTAGCCACAGATATCTGGTGGGTTACACTAATAATACCACACTATAATTGTATTTTATGGACTAGTCTGTATTGTGTATTCTTATCTTATCTTGAGCCACTGTGCAGTTTTTATTTCACATTTGTTTGTTTATTTTATTTTGGTCTGAGGCTTTTTTTCTATTAATGCTGCCATTCCTTGGCCAGGTCTCCCTTGCAAAAGAGATTCTTAATCTCAAAGTCTCTTAATCTCAAAGTCTACTCTTGAAATAAATGTTAAACAGATAAAAAAAAAAATTCTTTTTTTTTTCCCCCACTTTTCTCCCCAATTGTATATACTACTTTCGGCTGCTCCCATTAGGGGTCGCCACAGCGGATCATCCGTTTCCATTTCTTCCTGTCTTCTGCGTCTTCCTCTGTCACACCAGCCACCTGCATGTCTTCCCTCACCACATCCATAAACCTCCTCTTTGGCCTTCCTCTTTTCCTCTTCCCTGGCAGCTCCATATTCAGCATCCTTCTCCCAATATACTCAGCATCTCTCCTCCACACATGGCCAAGCCATCTCAATCTTGCCTCTCTTGCTTTGTCTCCAAACTGTCCAACCTGAGCGGTCCTTCTAATATCTACTACTACTTTCGGCTGCTCCCATTAGGGGTCGCCACAGCGGATCATCCGTTTCCATTTCTTCCTGTCTTCTGCGTCTTCCTCTGTCACACCAGCCACCTGCATGTCTTCCCTCACCACATCCATAAACCTCCTCTTTGGCCTTCCTCTTCTCCTCTTCCCTGGCAGCTCCATATTCAGCATCCTTCTCCCAATATACTTAGCATCTCTCCTCCACACATGTCCAAGCCATCTCAATCTTGCCTCTCTTGCTTTGTCTCCAAACCGTCCAACCTGAGCGGTCCCTCTAATATAATCGTTCCTAATCCTGTCCTTCTTCGTTACTCCCAGTGAAAATCTTAGCATCTTCAACTCTGCCACCTCCAGCTCCGCCTCCTGTCTTTTCGTCAGTGCCACTGTCTCCAAACCATATAACATAGCTGGTCTCACAACCATCTTGTAAACTTTCCCTTTAACTCTTGCTGATACCCTTCTGTCGCAAATCACTCCTGACACACTTCTCCACCCACTCCAACCTGCCTGCACTCTCTTTTTCACCTCTACTGCACTCCCCATTACTTTGGACAGTTGACCCCAAGTATTTAAACTCAAATGCCTTTGTCACCTCCACTCCTTGCATCCTGACCATTCCACTGTCCTCTCTCTCATTCACGCATAGGTATTCCATCTTGCTCCTACTGACTTTCATTCCTCTTCTTTCCAGTGCATACCTCCACCTCTCCAGGCTCTCCTCAACCTGCACCCTACTCGCTACAGATCACAATGTCATCCGCGAACATCATCGTCCATGGAGACTCCTGCCTGATCTTGTCCGTCAACCTGTCCATCACCATTGCAAACAAGAAAGGGCTCAGAGCCGATCCTTGATGTAATCCCACCTCCACCTTGAACCCATCTGTCATTCCAACCGCACACCTCACTATTGTCACACTTCCCTCATACATATCCTGCACCACTCCTACATACTTCTCTGCAACTCCCGACTTCCTCATACAATACCACACCTCCTCTCTTGGCACCCTGTCATATGCTTTCTCTAAATCTACAAAGACACAATGGAACTCTTTCTGGCCTTCTCTATACTTCTCAATCAACATTCTCAAAGCAAACATCGCATCTGTGGTGCTCTTTCGTGGCATGAACCCATACTGCTGCTCGCTGATCATCACCTCTCCTCTTAACTAGCTTCTATTACTCTTTCCCAAATCTTCATGCTGTGGCTGATCAACTTTATACCTCTGTAGTTGTTACAGTTCTGCACACTGCCCTTGTTCTTGAAAATCCACTCTTCAGGCATCCTTTCACTTTCCAGGATTGTGTTAAACAATCTAGTTAAAAACTCCACTGCCCTCTCTCCTAAACATCTCCATGCCTCCACAGGTATGTCATCAGGACCAACTGCCTTTCCACTCTTCATCCTCTTCATAGCTGCCCTCACTTCATCCTTGTTAATCCACTGAACTTCCTGATTCACTATCCCTACATCATCCAACCTTCTCTCTCTCTCATTTTCTTCATTCTTCAGCCCCTCAAAGTATTCCTTCCACCTTCTTAGCACACTCTCCTCGCTTGTCAGCACATTTCCATCTCTATCCTTGATCGCCCTAACTTGCTGCACATCCTTTGCAGCTTGGTCCCTCTGTCTAGCCAATCGGTACAAGTTCTTTTCTCCTTCCTTAATGTCTAACCTGTCATACAACTCACCATACGCCTTTTCCTTTGCCTTTGCCACCTCTCTCTTTGCTTTACGCTGCATCTCCTTGTACTCCTGTCTACTTTCTTCATCTCTCTTACTATCCCACTTCTTCTTTGCCAACCTCTTCCTCTGTATAATTTGCTGTACTCCCTCATTCCACCACCAAGTCTCCTTGTCTTCCTTCCTCTGTCCTGATGACACACCAAGTACCTTCCTAGCTGTCTCCCTCACTATTTCTGCAGTGGTTGTCCAGCCATCCGGCAACTCTTCACTACCACCCAGTGCCTGTCTCAACTCCTGCCTGAACTCCACACAACAGTCTTCCTTCTTCAACTTCCACCATTTGATCTTTGGCTGTGTCTTCACTCGCTTGCTCTTCTTGGTCTCCAAAGTCATCCTACAGACCACCATCCGATGCTGCCTAGCTACGTTCTCCCCTGTCACCACCTTGCAGTCTCCAATCCCTTTTAGATGGCGCCTTCTACATAAGATATAGTCCACCTGTGTGCACTTTCCTCCACTCTTGTATGTCACCCTGTGTTCCTCCCTCTTCTTGAAATATGTATTCACCACAGCCATTTCCATCCTTTTCGCAAAATCCACCACCATCTGTCCTTCCACATTTCTCTTCTTGACTCCATACCTTCCCATCACCTCCTCATCACCTCTGTTCCCTTCACCAACATGTCCATTGAAGTCCGCTCCAATCACCACTCTCTCCTCCTTGGGTACCCTCTCCACCATGTCGTCCAACTCACTCCAGAATTCTTCTTTTTCATCCATCTCACACCCACCTTGAGGGGCATATGCGCTGATAACATTCAGCAATAAACCTTCAATTTCCAGCTTCATACTCATCACTCTGTCTGACACTCTCTTCACCTCCAGCACGCTCTTGACATACACTTCCTTCAGAATTACCCCTACCCCATTACTCCTCCCATTCACACCATGGTAGAAGAGTTTGAACCCACCTCCGATACTCCTGGCCTTTCTCCCCTTCCACCTGGTCTCTTGCACACACAGTATGCCTACCTTTCTTCTTTCCATCATGTCAGCCAGCTCTCTCCCCTTACCAGTCATAGTGCCAACATTCAAAGTTCCAACTCTCACCTCCACATGCCTACCCTTCCTCCTCTCTAGCTGCCTCTGGACATGCTTCCCCCTCTCCTTCTCCTTCGCCCAACAGTAGCATAGTTTCCACCGACACCCTGCTGGTTAACAGTACCGGTGGCGGTCGTTGGTAACCCGGGCCTCGACCGATCCGGTATGTAAGTCTTATTTATGATCCGCATATTTGATTTGGCAAAGATTTTACGCCGGATGCCCTTCCTGACGCAACCCTCCCCATTTGTCTGGGCTTGGGACCGGCACTAAGGATGCACTGGCTTGTGCATCCTCAGTGACGGGGTTTTTTTCTCCCCAATTGTACCTGGCCAATTACCCCACTTTTCTGAGCTGTCGCGGTTGTTGCGCCACCCCCTCTGCTGATCTGGGGAGGGCTGCAAACTACCACATGCCCCCTCCAATACATGTGGAGTTGCCAGCCGCTTCTTTTCACCTGACAGTGAGGAGTTTCGCCAGGGGGACATAGCGCGTGGGAGGATCACACTATTCCCCCCAGTTCCCCCTTCCCCCCAAACAGGCACCCCGACCGACCAGAGGAGGCACTCGTGCAGCGACCAGGACACACACCCACATCCAGCTTCCCACCCGCAGACACAGACAATTGTCTGTTGGGACGCCTGACCAAGCTGGAGGTAACACATGGATTCGAACCGGCGATCCTCATGTTGGCAGGCAGTGGAATAGACTGCTAAACTACCCGGATGCCCCAAACAGATAAATGTTAAAACAAGTGAATTAATATAATTTCTGGCACTGCATCTAAACAGAACAGGGTTAAATCATCCCGACATATTATAAATGTGGATAAATAAATAGATATTGATATAGATATAGATACTAGGCAGGTAGGCGTGCTTGCCGAGCTTAAACTGCATCACAGTCATCATCGTTTCGATGGACTGCCAAAGGAGGCAGGTAGGGTTTGCCTAGTATGATAATACCATGTGTGCAAGAAAGTGTAGACAATTGAGAAGAGTCTTTTATGTCAATTCACCACTTTTTTACTGTGTCTGTTTTGACTTTATATATTAAATCCCATACATCTGATACACTGCAAGCAGCATGAATGCTAAAAATAGTTTGCAATACTTGATTGTTTAGTTTTAAATATCAGTGTATGTGTTCAGTTGTAAGTCAGGAAGCTGAAAGGACAGACACACCAACATCAGCATTCTGGAAGAAGCCAGCATGACTAGCATCACCACAAAAATAATGCAGCACCAACTCCGATGGACAGGCCATGTCATCCGCTTGTCCAACACATGTCTCCCCAAATAGAACCTATAATCCCAGTTGAAGGAAGGTCAGCGAGCTCCCGGTGGTCAAAAGAAACGTTTTAAGCACAATATCAAGACCAGTCTGAAGAAATTCAACATCACATCAAGCAACTGGGAACACTGCACTGGACAGGTACTCCTGGAAGAAATGCATGCAGGAAGGAGCTGCAAGTCATGAAATGGAACGCCACTGTGCCACAGAGAAAAAGTGACAGCACTGTAAGGAGAGAGAGAAAAAGGCTCAACCACCAACCACCACTTTCCCCTGTCCACACTGCACCACAGTATATCATCATAGATCATAGATCAGCCTCTACAGCCATCTGAAGACCCACAAGTAGACAACCCAATGGAGCGGACAGTCATACTTGCTTCAAGTGACCACCGATGATGATGATGATGAAGTCAGGAAGTAAAAAACGAGATGGTACTTTGTTTTAAAAATGTCTCCTGTTCTTTCCAACAGGTCTGTGGGTGTTATCACTTATCTGTGGTAAGTATGGCTTTACCTAATACAAGCGGTATCCTGTCGTCAGCAGTTTTTTGAAAATGACATGCATGTCAGTTATTGGGCCTGTGTTGACCATTCAGTCTGATGTGCCGGTGCCCATTTGTGGGTGAAACGGACCGGGCTACGCTCCTGAGAGTGGGAGAGGGAACCCTGAACTGGGACGCCCCTGATGTCATATGCAGGAGCCCCGAAGCCCAAGACTTCCTCCACTTGGTCCTGCAGCCCGACCCCGAGTATGAAACCGTTATATATATCACATTGTGTTAGTCACATACTAAATTATGAATAGGGTTTACCAGTAAATGTTGCTGCTGGAAGTGCAGTGAGTCCCATTTAATGTGACCATGATGTATTGCTCTGAAAAGTACTGTAAATGTATCCATTTTAAGTTTTATTATATTGATATTTTGGGGAAGTGACACAAATTATTATTGTGGGACCAGACAAACCAGTAAGAGGTTAACATTTAGAGTGACTCATATTGAAAACTGTCTACTACTGTAATTGAATTATTAAACTCTTAAGGTTTTCCTTGTTCACAATAACAACGTTATTAAGGCATATTATTCTCTCCATACTTAGGAAGCGGCCATCTGCTTTTGAATGTTTGAGCCATGAATGGTTCCAGGTAAGATATAAAAGATCTCAACATGTTCCACATGTGTTAAATTAGTATTGACTAAATTGTTAACCTTATTAGTATTACTGGACATTTCTCTAGTATAATTCACATTTAATCAATTCATCACATACCGCAATTCATTTGCATTCCTTTAAATTTTGGGGTGAAATTAAAGTTCCATTATTTTCTGTGTCTCAGGATGAAAATGCAGGAGAAGAGACAGATGAAATCAACACAAGGAGTTTAAAAGTCTTCACCTCAAAACGGAAGTGGCAGGTAAATTATCATTCATTTCAATATAAAAATCTGTTGACTATTGTTCTGTTTTTTTTTTCTTCTTCTTTATTTTGTCTTCTTGGCTCTCATTTTTCTAATCTAGATAAAACTGTAGTAACAGAAAGTTTAGAGATATGCTTTGACCTTGTTGTTTGTCACAGTTGGTTGTCTTTAGATTTGATTTGATTTATTTTCATTTCAAAAATGTAAAAAAAGAAAAACAAAAACAGAACAATAAATAATAAAATAAAATGAACAATAAACCTATACAACAAACTCAATAGACAAATTCTCATAAATACACGAATTAAATATTACATGTCCAAAAAGGGGTAGGAGGAAGTATACTTAATTATTCCTATCCCTTCTCCACTACTCATCCCTTAACTCATAATCTTTATCTTACATACATGTATAAACAATTATCCCAATTCTATGTACAACCCAGATATCACCCAGTATCTACTCATATGTTTTCGTAATGTGTGTGTGTGGTGTTAGTGTGTGTGTGTGTTAGTTAGTGTAGATAGCCGGACCGAAAACTAAAGCACTTATGATCCTAATTCTTTTTGGAGGTGGTAGGTATTGTTCCAGAGAGTAAGGGAAAAATCCCAGAAAATTAAAATTATGCATAATTATGCATAAATATGCAAAATATGCATTTTTCTAAAAATGGCTAAAAAAAACCACTTTTCTCGGCATTTCAGATGATTCTGAGCATCTTTGATTTTTTCACCTATTTAAAAAAAATTCTGGGACTTGGCATTATGCAAAATATGTGCATTTTTGCAAAAATACACTTATGATCCTAATTTTTTTTGGAGGTGGTAGGTATTGTTCCAGAGAGGACCATAAAATAGCAGAACATTAAAATATAATTATAATAATTATGCATAATTATGCAAAATATGCATTGTCTAAAAATGGCTAAAACCACTTTTCTCGGCATTTCAGATGATTCTGAGCATTTGGGGGGAGGGAGTTGGAGTGGGGGGGGTAAACCACTTTTCTCGGCATTTTCAGATGATTCTGAGCATTTGGCAGGAGGGAGTTGGAGTGGGGGGGGGGTTAGGGGCAGGGGGAAGGCGGTTAGCTGGCAGGATGAAGAGGAGGGAGATTTAGACAGGTGGATAACCAAACCGCTACATTGTAGCGGGGTTCTTCTAGTCAATAATATAAAACTTAAAACAGTTAACACCAGCCCTTTCTCATTCTTATACCTCTTAAAAATACATTTTTGTACACCTTTTTGACTTGAATAATGTTTGTACTTGGCTTGAATTCCACATCCAAACCATTCCACAAATTCACCCCGCAGATCAAAATACACATACTCTTCATAGTTGTACAAACATTTCTTTAAATTAAACTTTACTCTCAAGTTATAACCCCTCTCTCTGTCGAAGAATGTTTTTTTGTATATTACCTGGTAGTAAATTATTTCTTGCTTTATACGTTATCTGTGCTGTGTTAAATTCTACGAGATCCATGAACTTCAAGGCATGTGACTTTAAAAACAACATGTTAGTGTGTTCGTGAAATCCTACATTGTTAATTATCCTTATGGCCGTTTTTTGCAGTATTCATAATGGATGTAGGTTGCTTTTGTAGGTGTTACCCAATACCTCCACACAGTAATTCAGATATGGCAACACAAGTAAACAATCTAGTGTGTACAACACTTTATGATCCAGAATATGCCTTGTTTTTCCCAAGACTGCAATGCTGCCTACCAGCTTTGCTCACACATATTTTGTATGAGGTTTCCAGCAGATTTTGTGGTCTATTATCAGACCTAGAAATTTATTTTCATATACTCTTTCTATGTGGACATTGTCTGTCATCATTTGTACTTGAGGTTTTTCATTACCTTGTTGCGTTGTTCTTTTGGACTCACTGGTATTTGTCCTATTCCTCCATGTCTCCGATGACCAGCACCAGTGGCGGACTGGCCATCTGGAGCACCGGAGTTTTCCAGTGGGCCACTTGACAATTGGGGTCAATGCAAAGCAAAATATAAAGAACTCCAGTCCCCACTTAAATAAAAATAACCAAGTGGTGTGTCTGACCGGCCCGGGCGAGTGGGCTGCCAGCCCACTGTGGTTGGGTATTAAATCTGTCAGTCGTTCTCTCCCAGCCAATTACTTTCGGTCCGGTCCATTCGAATGTTTCCTGGGCCCCACCCCTTTCCCGTCTCTGTTAAGTGGTTACATTTGGATAAGTAAGTGAGTGGAGCAAGATGGACAAACAAAATGAGAAAAAATGTGAAGGTGGTGCCGAAAAGCGGTGAGAGAAGAGGTTGAAGTCCCTTGAGGCTGATGCAGCCAAATTTTTTAGAATAACAACTTATTTGGCACCATTTCCCATCAATCATCTCAGCCTAGTGAGCCTGAAGCCACTGGCAACAGAGAGCAGAGAGAGCAGCTCATTGAGCCCAACAATACCAGTTCAGCTGTTAGTCAAGGTTTTTCAGCTAAAGCGGTAAGACAGAAGACAATATGGGTAAGATAAGCAATGTTTTGGTTTGGCTAGGTGGCTATTCAGCTATATTCTGTACCTTTTGTTGAAACAAGCGCTCATCTATGTCCCTTCGTGAACTGACCAATCACAGCCTGGATGGGGTGGGACATTAAAAAAAAAAAAGGTTGATGTGCTACAGCGAGCTTTCAAAATGTTGAACTCATAGACCCTTTTACAGTTGACATCATCAAAAATAGCACGCACATTTAGGCAACGGAAGTGGCGTGGCAAAAAAGGAAACCATGCCTGGAGAGATGGCACAAGATGAGACTTTTACTGGGGCAGAGTGTGCATACAGGATTGGTGTCCATAATCAAATTCTGGATACAGTTATAGATAGCATCCATCGGCGATTTGAGTAATGGCACTTTGTATGCTGACATGGCTCTTCTGGACCCTAAAAACTTTAGTCAGCTAACATCCAGTGCCAGTAGCCTTCCACAGACTGCCCTTTCAGAACTAAGCAAACGTTTGATCAAATTTGATAACAGAGCAATGGTGGCCAATTTACAGAATGAGCTCATGAGTCTGGCAGAACAGTGGACTAGGTTAAAACAATTGAGATTTGAAGAATACACAACCAGGACTATGGAGGATCATGACCCTGAAGTAAATGAAGACGAGGTGGAGATGGTGAACAAGAGCTGCTCATCATGCAAGGACTGTCCAGTGTGTTGCTACCGTATTCTTAGTCAGTACAACCTATTGACCGACATGTACCACATCCTGGGCCTTGCTTACAAGTTCCTACTTACCTTGTCAGTAACCCAGGTAGCTTGCGAGCAGAGCTTCTCTACTCTGAAATCATCAGGAGCTCGGGAGCACTCTATCTCAACAGCACCTGAAGGCTTTTATGCTCATGGCTATTGAGCGAGATGTTTTAATGGCCCTGGACAGTGACCTGGTTATAGATGGCATTGCTGAGAGAAGTGAGCTGCTGCAGAAATTGCCAATTTAAGGAGGTAGGAAATAAGCTCATTTTTCTTTTATTCTATGACTTGTCTTTTCACCAACACATTTCTTCTTGTATTATTTCTGTTACTGGTCAGATGGTTCCAGAGATTCTTGCCACCTTGCGACCAGTGCCATTGTGCCAAAATCTGCTCCTTCTAGACAGCCTCCTCCTAAGAGCAACACGTTCCCCTTGTTCTATTTTACGTCTATTTTACTAAAGTTACTGTTATAAATATTGTTCAGTAAAAAAGTCCAGGGCCATTTTTCATTCCCAGTCTGCCTCTGACCAGCACTTAAGCCCCTCTTTTGGTGTTCCATTCAATTTTATGAAGATTTTGCAGTTTGCCGAACATGTACATGAACATGTACACGTAAGTCTCTCCCTGCCAGTACATAGCCTCTCCAACAGTAAGCCCTATGTAGTGCCTCCTCGTGGCGACACACAGTAACTGGGTACACCTTGGACCCTGGCTGAACTACAAGGGACTTGGAGGAGGTCTGGCCCCTAGACGTGTGGTACGCAGGCCCACCGGTGTGTGGATATTCCCTGATGCCCATGAACCAGCCCCCCAGCTATGGATTAAATAGTGCCACTGCCTAGTGGATACCTCGGGAGAGGAATAGGCTACTGGGTAAACCCCTACAGAAAATCACCGTCTACAGAGTTGTTGTTTTTTGTTTTTTTTGTTTGTTTTTTGTGCTCTTTTGTATCTGTTTAAGTCGGAGAGTACTGCTGGCATCGTGTGTGACTGCCATTTCTCCCTCTCGTAGCCCCCCTTCCCATCCACCCCTGTACGTCTGTTGTGTTTATCTGCTGTCTTGTTTCACCCTGTTTATTGTAAAGCGACTTTGAGTGTTAGAAAAGCGCTATATAAGTTTGATTTATTATTGTTATTATTATTATTATTATCATCATTATCCTCCTCTGCTTTCTCAGAAAAAGTACCTTTCTGGTGATGTCTGCATTCCTTTGAGTCAGATGTTCGTTCAAGTAGAAATCTGATCCTTACAGCTTTTTTCCTTGCCTTAGCAGTGTGGCGTCATGCTTTCTGTTCGAAAACCTTATTATTAAGGCCGGTTAATCACTCTTGTTTTTCCGAGGAAGAGGGTGACATGCCTCAATGTTGTTATTGTCCACTTCACTTACCTTAGACTGAAGGAAAGTAGTCACCTGTTGCTTCACAGAGTTTGAGTCCAGCTCGCTGAAGTCCCCACCGTTCATCGTCGTCACTGCCCGGGCATATGACCGGGGTTTAGTCTACAGCCCAGTGACAATAATGTCATTCATTAGTGTGTACTGCTCCAAATCGGCCATTGGTTTCTCCAGAAAGACAATCCTCTTTTCCTTCTCAGTGTTTTGTAGCCTCGGTGCCTCTACTTCTTCCACCAAGTCCAAAATCGTTTTCTTTTGTAGTCTGACCGCTGCAACCTCCTCCATCAGAAAGACGGAACTATCTTTTTATATTGTCAACTTCCTCAGGTGCAGGATTCTTTTTTGGTCCCATGGCGTTTTCTTTGTGCCAGCTAGTTAGCTTAGCCAGCCACTGGCTCAGCTGGTGTCGTTTTTCAGTCCGACTTCCAAAAATCAGCATCGCAATCCAGACAGCGGTCCAAGCCAGATATCTCTGTTGTTGATAGTCCGAGGTCCATAATCCAAAATCAGTAGTCAATCACGAAATTGTTTTCAAAAACCAAGGACAAAGAGACATGAGCGAGGGATTTGTTTAAGTACTCAAACACAACTTGGCCAACTTATCCTTTTGTTGAGTTGGTTAGTATACGGGATGGGGGGTCGATTCAGTGTAAAATTATGATGCTAAGCGATGACAATTTTATTCATTTTTGGGGAGGGGGTTCCCCTTTTTCTCCCCAGTTGTACCCGGCCAATTACTCCACTCTTCCGAGCTATCCTGGTCGCTGCTCCACCCCCTCTGCCGAAACCTAAATCTGAGGTTCTCTAAAGTATCATAGACCCAAGGTCTTATAGTTCAGTCTGATCACAGGTGTGCTTGGTTTCTTTCTTTTTTTCTTTTTTTTTTTGTTGTTGGATGTTTCCCCCCTTTTTCTCCGGGATTGTATTTGGCAAATTACCCCACTCTTCCGAGCTGTCCTGGTCGCTGCTGCACCTCCTCTGCCGATCCAAGGAGGACTGCAGGCTGCAGACTACCACATGTCTCCTCCGATACATGTGGAGTCGCCAGCTGCTTCTTTTCACCTGATGGTGAGGAGTTTCACCAGGGGATGTAGCACGTGTGAGGATCACACTATTTCCCCCAGTTCCCCCTCCCCCCTGAACAGGCGCCCCGACCAACCAGAGGAGGCGCTAGTGCAGCAACCAGGACACATACCCACATCCGGCTTCTCACCCGCAGACATGGCCAATTGAGTCTGTAGGGACGCCCGACCAAGCCGGAGGTAACACGGGGATTCGATCTGGCGACCCCCATGTTGGTAGGCAATGGAATACACTGCCACACTACCTGGTCGCCCAGCGATAATGATTTTAATATCCCAGCATTTCCCCTGAATCACAGTGTTGATTCACCATAAACAGATGCTGTGAAGAGGTTTGATGTCATGATTTCTACATCTCTCAGTGGTTGAAACTGAATCGTTTGAATGCTTTGCTCAGGGAAGCATACTTTACATATATTCACGTTTAAAGTATTTGTAACACACAGGGCTTCAAATAAATGCATTTGGTTCCATAATTTCTTGTGATTATTGCATTTTCACGTTTTACTGTAAATAAGGGGAGGGAGCCTCAACAACTCATAATATCAAATCACAATATTTACATATTGTTATATTCAAAAAATTTCCATACGTATTGAATTGGCACTAATGTATGGTTGTAATATCAAATCAGGAAATACATGCCAAGTCCCATCCCCTAGTTAGTATGTTGTAATTTAGGAATTTAAACTAATTCTTCTGCAGCACTCTCTCGGCAAAAGGATCTCAGCTAAATATATTAAATTTAAATGAAGTGCTAAATTGCTCTTTTTGTAAACAGCTTCTCTTCCGCTCCCTCTTTACCCAGCGCTCTTTGACCTGCATTGGTTCGGTGCTCACGCTGAGGCCCATCTCCGAGCTCCTGGATGCCCCACTCAGAGACACTGCCATAACCGTCCCACGAGAGCCACAGGAGCACAGCAGCAGCTCCTTGAGCAGCAGCTCATCATCAGAGTACGACGAGGCGGACTCCTGGGACTTCTTCCAGCACCAAAGCCCAACCGAAGAGGAGGAAGAAGAGACAGAGGAAGACTATGACCCCCTAATAGAAAGAGACCAGATCCCAGAGCCCTTCACCAAACTCCGCTTACACGAAGAGGAAGAGGAGGAAGTCACACTGGGTGAAGAAGAGGATGAGGAGGTGAGCGGGAGGATGAGTGTATTGGAGAGGAGCATGAGCCGGCTGTCAATTGGGTCCTCAGAGATGTCGTTCCAACAGACACCGCAGAGGGAGCGTCGCATCAGCAGGGACAGCAGTCCATCCCTCTACTTGTCTGAAGGTGACGAGGGCTCGGGGAGTGATGGGGGTCGCATCCCTCGTGGCAGCGTAATACGGAGCACCTTCTACAACACTTCTCAGCAGCTCTCCCCCATGTCCGCTAGGCACATGACACTACGGGACAAATTCCAGGCCAAGAAGCAGGAGAGGGGTCGCAAGCCTCTCCGCAGGAGCCTGTCGGGACGCTTGAATGAGCCTCTCATTGAGTATGTGGAGGATGAGACGGAAACCAGCCGGGGCCAGAGATGGGGGTCTGTCCAGCCCGCCATGCTGAAGTCCTGTTCCTTTGACAGTGGCGTGGGTCTCACCCACTCTAAATTACCTTCTCATAGGAGGAGCAGATCCCTCGATGAGTTTTCTCAACGATCTCCCATCTCACCCCAGTGCGAGAAGCCAGGTGATGAAGAGGGAACTCAGAGTCTGAGGGAGGATTTCACAGATGATGAAATGGTAGGAAGAACCTTGCTGGCCCTGCCAGGTGCTGGTTGGACCCCCAGGAGAAGAGGTTCTGTTGCACCAACACAAAGGCATCCCATGGCTGTTGGACTATCTCTTGGCTCAAGAAGCCCCAGGCTGGATCAGTACCTCACAGAGGGAGAGAATCTCACCAGCTCCCAGGGATCCCTCACTGAGTCATATATCCTGGAACACGGAGGTTCAGAGTCCTCCAGTCGACTCGGTTCCTGCGAGGAACTGAGCCATGGTCGTTTTGCAGACAGATACACTACTGGAGAAGGAGGATGTTATGATGAGCAGGAGGAGCCTCTGACTCCCCCACATTCTTTGCAACAGATGGAGAAAGAATTCAAACCCAGGAGCTTGTTTCCTCAGGCACCACCAAGGAATCGTACACGCTCCAACCCTAACTTAACCTCGAGGAGCAAAAGTCATCTGGAGAATATCCTCCCGGTGAACCCCAGCCCTAGCCCCAGCCTCTCTTCTCTCCAGGCCCCGGAAAGGCCTCCCAGGGCCCGTGACAAGAAGGAAGGTCAGGGCCTCCAGAGACATGCATCAGCTCCTGCCCTCGAAGCCAGACCTCCTACAGGAAGATCACCAAAACTGGGACTGCTGAAGCTCTTCCGTAGGCAGTCTTGGACTGGACATTCCTACTCCGAGCTGGAGGACACAGAGTTGGGACCCACCCTTGGGGACATCATGAAGCCAGACACCCCCACCATGTCTCTGAGGAAGAGGATGAGAGCTTCAGCCTCCAGTCTCACCAAGCTCTTCACCAGATCCTCCAGTAAGGAAGGCTTGAGTAAAGGAGGTAAGCTGTTGCAAGTCAGAAAGATTTTATTTCCATTATCTTTAAGAGGGAAGTTTTGTTGACAAGTGTTCATTTCAAGAAAAGCAAGACATAAAAAAGCAAATAAATTTAAAGCAGTGTTTTGGATTTAAAAGAAAAAACATATTGTAAGCAACCACACATCATTCTCCTGAAGCTACTGTGACGGCATTGCAGTACTATCAAGAAATCTTATACGGTATATTTGACAATTATTGGATCTGGCCCAGTCTTTACAACATTTTTGTGTTGTGTTGTGTGCTCTGTGTCACAGGACCAATAGTAAAAGCCTTATCTCCCACCTCACCTTATAAGGAGCGGAGCACTGGCATTGAGAGTCCCAAAAAGAAGGCTTCCAAATTCTTGTCCGCCTTCAAAATACCTGCATTCAAGAAGACTAAAGGTATACAACAAGTTCCATTCTGTCCCTTTGCGAACTGCCCCGAGTCGTTATTTATTTCACTATATGATTAATTCTGTGTCTCTGTGATACATTCACTTCTTTTCTCAGATGTGCCATATCGCCCAAACAGAGCCGATGTGATCCATTTGGCAGGAGGTGGGCTCCTGTTGGTGTGGAAGCCTGTCCAGTCCACTGACCCTCCTGTTTATTGTGTTCAGTGCTGTACAGAGGGTGGGTGACAATGGTGATACAGCAGTATAGAAACCAATAAATGTCAACTTCTGTTTATAACTTAAGTGTTTGAATTAAGCTAGGAACACACTAGAAGACTTTTAAAGCCCTATCCAACTGGGAAAAGACTCGACATCGTACATTAACAACCGACTTTCACGGATTACAGTCATAGACAAACATACCTGTTCCGACTTCAGTCAAAGAGGAACACACAGTTGCTGATGAGCTCAGATTTGTTCATATTCTAGCCATAAAAATCAAACATTTTTGATATTATTGTGACGGCTCAGACTGATTGAAGGTTCGATCGGACGTTGAGTGATTTGAATCTTAATTCCCCCTCACACAAGTTAACACGTGACGACTGTCCATGGTGACCTGACCTATTTTGCAAAGACCACTGCAGACTCTCCACGATCATAAAATCAGTTGTCATGGCCAAATCGGGGTTATAATTGGTAGTGTTGAGTACCATTCACATTTGAACCGGTACTGTTACTGTTACCAGTACCGGTCGATTATTAGGGTTGGGAAAGCGCAGCTGTGATACAATGATACAATCTTAAAATCCTTCATCATGGCCAATCAGGGTTATAATCTGTAATCGGTTACAATCGGTAGGGTTGGATACCATTCATATTTGAATCAGTACTGGTACCGGTACCAGTTCAAATGTGAACGGTACCCAACTCTACTAATTATAACCCTGATTTGGCCATGACGACTAATTTTAAGATCGTATCATTGTATCACAGCTGCTCTCTCTCATCCCTAATAATTGGCCTTTAAATCAATCACCTGATGTGTTCCCAGCTTTAGACATAGTGAGGATTTGACAGAATTTATATTGAGATGTGCAAAAAAGACACTTTCCATTGTTACAGGCCTTCTTTCTAGAAAGCTTAGTCAAGGATGTACACTGTTCTTTACTTTCAAATTTACATGACAAATCCTCCCGTTTGTCAAACTGTCGCATTGATAAACTGCACTCAAAATTTAGTAGAGACTAGAATGAGTATATTGATTAATCTTGTTATTAATTAATGAGATGAATATTATCTTGATCTTAACATACTGCATGCTTCCTCAGGTGGGGAGTGGAGGCTGCTGTCAGAGGACGTGACAGATTGCTGTTATGTGGTGAAGGATTTACCCAGAGGGTCTTCACACGTCTTCAGGGTAGGCTGCATCTCCAAGACCGGGGCAGGACCCTTCAGTGACCCTTCCAGCCCTGTTGTCATAGCCACTCATCCTGAAGGCAAGGAGAAATACTGTTTGTTGTTTGTTTGTTTGTTTTTTTTACCTTAAGATGCTGGTTCTTAATGTATGAGATTGTTTGACATAATGTCATGCAGTTGTGTGACATTTCTTAAAGAAATGTTTTTGAAATGTGACCAGCTAAAATCAGAATCAACTTAGGTGTATCAGCACCTTCCCCACTGCCAAAAAAAACAAAAAAAAAAACACTATTGAACCTGAGTTTTACTTGGTGAAGTTGTACTAGCTGTTGGTAAAGGTCTTCTACCAGCTTGTTCTGTCATATCTGCTTGTTAGGCTTATTAGACCCTTCTTCCCCGTTTGCCTTCTATGGTGAAGATTAAAAACACACCACTATGTGTCATAAATTTTTCCCAGGAATTTCCTACTTCACAGCGATCTTAAGTTCCATATTAAAATGAGGAACTACAAAAATACAAAACAATGGTATTCCCTGATAGCAGTGGCCTCAGGTGGTTTTAATGTTTTGACTGATCAGTGTATGGTCATGATTTGGATCGTTAGGGATTAGTTATTTTGTCTTAAATACACAAGCAGCAGAACATATAAAAACCTGCATTTCTTTGCATGAGGGTTCCCACTTGTTTGTATTTGTTTGCAAGAGAGTATTCACAGTACATTAAGATATCTTATAAACAAATGAATTAATTCTGTCCTACAGAGATTCACATTCCTCTCATCCAGACTGAGTCACCGGAGACAAAGGTTGGCGGGTCAGGACGACCGCCTCCCAACAAAACTTACAACTTCCTCTCAGAGATCAGCAGGTAAGATTCTGATAAACACCTGTTGTCCTAAAAATTCAAGACAGCAACTTTTAAAAAAAAGTTGTAGCTATATGTTCCCTCCTTTCCTGTTGCTTTGATTGAGACATTGATTTGATAGAAACATCTATCCATCCATTATCCAAGCCACTTTTCCCAATTCACCCTTCACTAAGCCACGCCCTCCCGAAATGCAGACTGGCCAGTCACAGCACAGCATAGGACAGGCTCTGACAGAGGTCCGACACTTTTATGGCGGCACTCCGTTGAGTCCAATGCAAAAGTTTCAGAGTTTCTTAATTTTCGAGCTGGTTTTGTAGACTTTTAGCTAGTTATGGTTAAATGTTGGCCTGGGCACTTGTAACCGTGACACTCATTACCCGGAGAGGTTGGAAGAAGATGTATGTTTTTTTTCCTTCCCAAAACCAAAATCAAATCCTGAAAAGTGTAGGCTGTGGATAAAGCTATGTGGATGTCGTCAAATCCAGTTGAACCCCTCAAAGATCAACAAACACAGCTTTGTCTGCTCCAAGATAAGTAATTACTGTTATTAACCGTAAAATAACGTTAAAGCTTGACAGACTTAGCAACGGTAACTAAGGGGGGTGGGCCTTAGCAAAGGGTCAGTTGGGGTCGCGGAATGCTGGAGCCTATTCCAATAGTCATTGGGCGGCAGGTGGATGCAAACAAAAAAAGACAGGATAGAAACATTGCATTCCACGTCCCGAGGACCAGTCTGCGATGCCAGAAGTCGGCACGCTCCAGTCCCTGCCTTTGCCTGCCGCCCAGCTTGCATTGCACCCTACCCCAATGCTCATCCCCGCAGGTGGTGGGTCCACAGGGTGGTGGCTCCATGTTGCTTTTTCAGGCTGGGCCCAATCAGGCCCCATAGGCCAAGGCCCAGCCACCAGATGCTCACCGGCGAGCTCCCTTCTCAGGTCTGGCTCCAGGAGGGGGCCCCGTTTCCCTTTTTTGGATGAGGTGCTGTAGCTCTGCTGTTGTAATTTCTTGGGAAAGGAGGTGCAGGAAAGGAGGCTTCGACTGATTGTCAAACCTTGGATCCAGGAGGAACAATGCGGATTCCGTCCTGGCCGTAGAACAACAGACCAACTTTTTACCCTTGCGGAAGCGCTGAGGGAGGCATGGGAGTTTGACCAGCCAGTCTACATGTGTTTTGTGGACTTGGAAAAGATTTACGACCATGTACCCTGGGGCACTCTGTGTGGGGGGGGGGGGGCTGCGGGAGTATAGGGTACCAGGGTAGTGAGCTTTGGGTGGTGACAGAAAGGGTGAGATCGCAGATACAAGCGGCTGAAATGAGTTTCCTCCGTAGGGTGTCTGGGCTCAGCCTTAGAGATAGGGTGAGGAGCTCGGACATCCAGAGAGAGCTTGGAGTAGAGCCGCTGCTCCTTCGTGTCGAAAGGAGCCAGTTGAGGTGGTTCAGGCATCTGATTAGGATGCCTTCTGGGTGCCTTCCTTTGGAGGTTTTCCAGGCACGTCCAACTGGGAGGAGACCCTGGGGTAGACTCAGAACTCGGTGGAGGGACTACATGTTCAATCTGGCTTGGGAATGTCTTGAGATCCCCCCAGGAGGAGCTGGAGGGCGTTGGTGGGGAGGGGGATGTCTGGAGTGCCCTACTTAGCTTGCTGCCACTGTGACCCGACCCCGGAGAAGCGGCTGATGATGAGATAAGGAACATTGCATTTGCTTTCAGTTGATGTTATGCCTTTTTCCTTTTAATTCATCTTTTACTTTCAGACTTTGCACCATAGAGAGGGCACAATTGTAAAACTGGTCACAATGTTGTCTACCTCAATAAAAACAGGTACAGTGGAAACTGCTTAGAATGATGAAAAGCCGCCGGATAGAATCATTCCTGTTTAACGTGGATTAAATTATTGGGTTTTTGTGATCAAACAGTCCACTTGATGATCATTTTGGGTCTATTATTAAAAAAATAAAAGAATACATTTAAATCAATGTTCACATGTTTAGCTACTTTTTCCCTTATTCCCATGACACTGAACAATGCCACCTCCGCTCTGAAAATCCCCCTCCAAAATCACAAGATAGCCTAAACTACCCAGGTTACTTTCATTTTCAGGCCTCGACCTACTTTTATCAAAAAATTTACTGTAGACAATGCTAAGCCATATTACTGGAACCTGTAGTCTAATTTTAAATTCCTGTTTGAGGCAGGTGATGTTTTGTTACAGCACAGTAACTGACAGAGAGCTACGCTCTTTCAGTCATTAAATCCAGTAAAAGAGAGAAGTTGTATTTTTTGTTACATTATGATTATTTAATAAGTATATGCATGTGAATTAGATGGCCACCCAGAACACAAAAAAAAACAAAAACAACTCAACTCTCAACTCTGCCTAAAGTGATCGAATGCTTATCGATTATATTGGCCTGGATGGATGTGATCACTATAAGAGTTTTCCACCGTAAGAGGTAAATATTAGATTGAAAAAGGAAATAAAAATATAACTTTGCCCCTTTTATGCATCTGCAAAATTGTTTTAAAAATCCACTATGGAAACTGTTCAACAACCTGCGAGATCTACATTTCAGTTACCACCTTTCCTCATTGGCACCAGTTAGCCATGCAACCTCTCTCTCTCTCAGGGGTCGCTTCAGTGTGTTAACTCAGTGTCAGGATGAACAGAGTGGGCAGATGTTTGCCGCCAAGATCACACCCTACAAGCCGGAGCAGAGGCAGATGGTGCTGAGAGAGTACCGGCTGCTGAGGAGGCTCCACCACCCGCACCTGGTCCAGCTGCACCAAGCCTACATCACCCCCCATTACGTGCTGCTGGTGGAGGAGCTCTGCCCTGACATGGAGCTGCTCTACAGCCTGGCCCAGCGGTAAGCTTAAGAATACAAAAGGTTTTATATTATTTATTGTTTTTTTCTATCCCATGTTTAGGTTTATCATTTTTTAATACATATGCCATTCTCCATCCGTCCATCCATCCATCCATTATCTGAACTGCTTATCCTGCTCTCAGGGTTGTGGTTACATATGCCATTCTGCATTTCTGAATTCAAATCTGCCTTTTAATGGATGCCATACACACACACACACACACACACACACACACACACTCAACCCCACCCTATCCCCACCACTATCGCACTCCTCTCTATTTCATGTCTATTCTAATGTGCTGCAAACAGGCATGCTGCCCACTTTTCAAGCCATATTTAATGGGTTGCACTTAAAACAAAAATTTGTGAAAATGTAGTGGATTGAAGCAATAAAGTCTCACTGTGCTATATTGACTAAGAAATCAGTGTGCTCCTGCTCATAGTCTTTCCCACAGCGCCTACACATACCAGAATGCATTTTTCACAAGCTTCTGTATCGTCGTCCATAAAATCCTCTGTGCTAATGTTGTGGTACCTCATTTCCATCATCAGAAACATAATTTAGTTGAGAGAATGAGAATGTCTCTTTTGAACAGTGTGTTTAGAGTATATTAGAGTATTAGAAACCCTGCTAGGTTATGTTTAGTTTTTCTGGCTGCCAACTGACCTTACGATACATCACTTGGAGGACAGGAAATTTTTTTTAGTTTCACTGCTGCCCCAGAGATGCAGAAACGATTGGGAACACCTGCAGGTGTTTTTATGTTCAATCCCTGTTGCAGATAAACAGAGATAAGGTTGAAAATCAATGAATCTTCCCTTTAATTTCCTGAAAATTAAGACACAAAGACAGGAAACAAGCAAAGATAAAAGGAGGTTGCATCAGAATCTGTATTAACCAACTCATGTTAATTAGTTAATTGTTTAATGTTAATTTTTGAGGTTGACAAAAGTGCTTGTGTCTATTTTTCTCCTCATAGGGATCTGTATGCTGAGGTGCACGTAGCAGAGTTGCTGGTTCAGATCTTGAGTGCTGTGGACTATCTGCATGGCCGGCGGGTCATCCACCTGGACCTCAAGTCTGACAATGTGCTGGTGAATGACCGCAAACAGTTAAAGATCGTTGACTTGGGCTCAGCCCAGTCCTTCATCCCTGGCCAGCCGCTCAACATTGAACACATTCAGGGCCTGTCTGAGAACAAAGGTATCTTTTTATTATTTTCAGATTATGTATTTCTCAGTTATTGTTTAACTGAAAGGCTGAAGTATGTATTGATGTAGAGTTGTCTGATGTGCTGAACCCCTTTTTTGGCTGTCATGGCCTCCAACAGAACACACCAGCAAAGGTAGACTTGATGGAGGATGGATTGATGGATGCAAATAACTCAACCTAACCTCACCACCACCTCACCCTCAGCTGCTGCTAGCAGCTATAGCTTAAGTCAGTAGCTTAACACACCACTAAGTTGTTTTTCGGGTTTTTTTTGCATTTTTTTCCTTTATTTGGAATCCCATAATAGCAACGGTTTACACAGTAATCTTTAGTTGGATACCTTTACCTTTATACCTTTACTGATCCATCTTTTCACGTTTTTACAGTGTAATTATAGAATACAATAGTAGAACATAGGCTGTTTTTTTTTTATTTAAGATACATTTAAAAAAAAAAGATACATTTAAACAAAAGAAGGGCGTTTTGAGGAAATATACATTTTCCACTTCCCCCACATTTCCTCAAATTTAATTTCCTGGAGCCTCATGGAGAAGGTTATTCTATCCATTACAAATATTTTATAAATGATATCACCAGTCCTCTATAGGTGAGGTGTCTGGCATAAGCCATTTCATTGTAATTGCATTTCTAGCAGCTATACTCAGTATTCTAGATAAGTAGTAATTTGATTTAATATTTGTAGATGTCGAATGTAGAAGCCCAAAAAGGAGTTCATCCCAATTAAAAGTAATTTTTGACCCAAATATAGTCACTAATTCTGTATAAATCTTAACGCCAAAATATATTTACTTTTGGACAGGCCCAAAACAAGTGGTAGTGATTGGCTTCTTAGGAGCCACAATTCCTCCAGCAGCTGGAAGAGCCTGAGTGGTTAGACTTCTGAACAGGTGTGATAAAATATCTACTAATACGCTTCCAGCCAAATGCTCTCCATGAGGCTTGAGCTTGTCATACTCCATTGAAATTCATAATTTTTTGTCCTGACTTTCTCTGGAATGCAACTGTTAATTAGTTTCCGTTTCCCATTTTTGTTTTATGTAAGTGGTACTTGCTAATTTAGTCTCCTGAAGGCCCCTATATAGACTTGAAATTGATTTAAGCCCTGAATTTGTCCTATAGACACTAATAAAAACTTTCAATAGGTTGTTTTCAAATGCCTTTTGTCTCTCAAAGATAGAACTGTTTATGTGATGGCGTACCTGAAGAAATCTAAAAAAGTCACTATTATTAACTCATCTGTTCAATGTCTGAAAATTGCTGTGTCACCTGATTAAAAAAACGTACAGTATGAGGTGAGGCCTCAAGTAGCCCATCTCTTATAGCTCGCATCCAATTTGTTTGGGGTAAAGGCAAGGTCATGAGAGCACCATCTCAAAATCTTTATCTCTTTAAACAAGCCACTCTTAGCGATAATATTTAACCATGTTTTCAGAGATAAGTTGATGAAGTTATTACCCATTTCTGTTATTCATAATCTCTTCAATTTCTTTACATCTCGCTTGGTAGTCAGAATTGCACCAACAAAACAAGATCCTCAATTGGGCTGATACATAATAGTCCTTTAGGCAGGGGGGTGAGTGCAAGTCCTCCCTTGTTCTTCACAAATTGAAGAGTTTGAAATCTTATCCCTTGCCAAATGTATCACGATATTAATCTATCCCATTCGTTGAATTGTTTATCAGTTATTTCAGTTGGAAGAGTCTGAAACAAGGGGTCCATGGTGGTGTAGCGGTCTAACCCCGGTCGCCAGTGGGCAACTGGGGACTGGGGTTCACACCCCGGTCTTGTCAGATCCAACTATGGCTGGATTCGATGAAGCAGCGATAATTGGTAATGCTGTCTTCGGGAGGGGGGCAGAGTCGGCTTGTGTTCGTCACATGAATGCATCTCTGGGTGTGTTGGAATAAGCAGTGATTCGGCCTGGATTCGCCTTGTTACGAGAGTGGCGAGGCATCTCCTTCGAGACTGCCGGCCGGAGAGACGCAGTTGACGAACGCATACAGTACAAGGATGGGTGTTTGAATTATAATAGAGAGCGATTTGCCACTAAATTGGGAGAAATCAGAAATAAATTTAGAAAAAAAAGGAAGTCTGAAACAAATATGATTAATTTTTCAATCATTTTTACTGACTCAATTTGCGACTCAAAACTTAATATTGGAATTAGATACCATCTCTTTGTCCTCTATTTTCTGACTTAACAGGTTAAAATTTAAGGTATACAAATTTGTTAATTCTTTTAAGATGTTTATTCCTAGATATCTCATGTTATCCAAATCCCAATTTATTTGGAAGTTAGGGCTTATGATCTGGCTAGGCGTGTAATTGAATTTTAGTACTCGGGTCTTTGAAATATTCAATTTATAGCCTGAGACAGAACTAAAAACATCTAAGAATGACAATAATTTCAAAATTGATCTCTCTGGGTTTGGGAATACGATGGGGGATTTTGGATGGGTCTGTGGGGAGAATGGGTGGGGAGCAGTAGGGGTTGTGAGTTCATAATTTTCTCCAGAATTGTATTGTTTGTATTTGAAAACTTAGAATAAACCTTTTTTTTTTAAAGTCATCCGCGAATAAAGAAATTCCCTATTGTTGACCTAGCATTTTTATAGATCCAATATTATCTTGAGTGATCCCTGACTTAATGCTTCAATAAACATTACAAACAGTAATGGACTTGTTGGACAGCCTTATCTGGTCTCTCTTTCCAGGCTGAATGAGTTTGATATGGCTCCATTTATTTTTATTCTTGCCCTTGGGCTATTATACAATGCTTGAATAGTTTTAATAAAAGTCTGATGAAATCCAAATTTCTGTAACACTCTATATAAAAACTCCCAATTGACTCAATCAGAATACTTTTCTACATCAAGGCTCAATAATACCGCCTGGAGTTTATTTTTTTACTGTGCATTCAATCACATGTGGCGTTCACCAAATGTTACCTTGTGTCTGCCTTTGCAGAATAAAACCTGTCTGATATAGGCTCATTATCTCAGGGAGGATTTTTTTCCAATTCTTTTTGCCAAACTGTAGGTAAAGATCTTATAATCTTGGTTCAGCACACTTATCGGCTGATAACTTCCACATTCAAGTTTATCTTTACCCTCCTTTGGTATCAAATAAATCACTGCTTCTTTCCAAGAAGGAGGAATTATGCCAGTCTTGAGCACCTGTTCATATGTCACCCTTCATTATAGGGGTCAGCAGATCTTTCATTTCTTTGTGCCACTCTAAGTGAAAACCCTCCGGTCCTGCTGCCTTATTGGGTTTTGAATTTGATATTGCCTTTTTAATTTTTTCATCTGTAATTTCACTAATTAGAAGCTTATTTTGTTGGTCCCTCACTTTAGGGTATTTTATCAAGTCAAAAATGGCTTCCATCTTTGTTTATCTATTTTGGGCGGCATGGCTCAGGAGGAACAGTGGGTCGTCTAGAAATCAGAAGGTTGCTGGTTTGATCCCCAGCTCCTGTGGAGTGTGTCGAAGTGTCCTTGAGCAAGACACTGAACCCTTAACTGCTCCTGATGAGCAGGTTGGCACCTTGCATGGCAGCCTCTGCCATCAGTGTATGAATGTGTGTGTGAATGGTTGAGGCATACATTGTAAAACACTTTGAGTGATCAGTAAACTAGAAAAGCGCTATATAAATGCAGTCAATATACCATTTATTTTGGCTGTGTATATACATTTCATAAAAAGTTTCAAGTGATTGTTTTATGTCTTTTTCTTTGCAGTGTTTGGAATTTGTTGTAGGGTCCTTATTTTATAAATTGTGTTTTCTCCTTGTTGCTCTTTTAATTCGTGAATAGTTTAGCTGTTTTTTCTCCCGCTTCATAATGTCCTTTTTTTAGAAAGATTATATTGCTTGAGTAGATTTCATTTATTTATTCATTCATTCATTCATCTTCAGCCGCTACTCCGGGGTAGAGTCACAGTGGCAGCAAGCTAAGTAGGGCACTCCAGATGTCCCTCTCCCCAGCAATGCCCCCCAGCTATTCCTGGGGGACCCCACGGTGTTCCCAGGCCAGATTGGACATGTAGTCCCTCCAGCGAGTTCTGGATCTACCCCGGGGTGTCCTCCTAGTTGGATGTGCCCGGAAAACCTCCAAAGGAAGGTGCCCAGGAGTCATCCTGATCAGATGCCCGAACCACCTCAACTGGCTCCTTTCGATGCGAAGGAGTAGCAGCTCTACTCCAAGCTCCCTCTGGATGTCCGAGCTCCTCACCCTATCTCTAAGGTTGAGCCCAGACACCGTACGGGGGAACGAATTTCAGCCCTTGTACCCGCGATCTCACCCTCGGTCACTACCCAAAGCTCATGACCATAGGTGAGAGTTGAAAAGAAGATTGGCTGGTAAATTGAGAGCTTTGCCTTCCGGCTCAGCTCCCTCTTCACCACAATGGTCCGATACAACATCCGCATTACTGTTGCTGCTGCACCAATCCTCCTGTCAATCTCCAGCTCCATCCTACCCTCACTCATACAAGACGCCGAGATAATTGAACTCCTACACTTGAGGCAACAACTCATCCCCAACCCAGAGGGAGCAATCCACCATTTCCAGTAGAGAACCATGGCCTCAAACTTGGAGGGGCTGATTCTCATCCCATCAAGATTTCATTTAATTAGTTCTTGTCTATTTCCATTTTTATTTCTTGATTCAGTGTCTTTCTATGTATGTTATCTAAATTTTTTTATTTCTGTTTGTAACTGATCCAATTTTTATTTTCTCTGCTTTTTTAAATTAGAGCAATTGCCTATCATTTTCCCCTAAGAAACAGCTTTGTATGCATCCTAAAGAGTCGGTGGAGACACTTCCCCTTTATCATTTTCGTCCAGATAATCTTTTATATCAGTCCTTATTTGCTGCCTCATTTGATTTAGAATCCCTGTGTTTAGCCTCCGGACAGTGCTCTTTTTTTTTTTTTTTTTTAGAACCTAATATTAATCCATAGAAATTGTGGTGTGATCTGACAAGTCCATGATCCAAATATTTTAATCTATCACCCTATATAAATCTTTTTGAAACATGAAAAATAGAGTAGACAGAGTGCGGGTGAGGAAAAAAGTTATAGTCCCTCTTTGTTAGATTCACCTCCCTCCATATGTCTGAGAATCCCAGCTCCTCCATCATTGATTTTATAGTTTTTTTTATAATTTTCTCCTCCCCTGAGTAGTAATATTTCGATGTATCCAGGAGTGGATGAAGTCTCCCCCACAAATTAGGATACCCTGAGCCTCTGAGATTAGTAATTCAAATGTTCATAGAATTTCTTTTCAGATCCCGGAGGAGCATAAACATTCAGAAAATTAACTAAAACACCCTCCAGATATCCTGGACCAGTACAAATCTCCCGTCAATATCTTTCTTTTTCATATGTGCACTCAAAATTTTGTTTTCTAAAAAGTAAAGTTGCTACCCCTCTCTTAGAACCCTGACTACAGGAAGATGAACACTTATTAAATCTCCATCTCTACATTTTTTTGTGTTCTGTTCCTGTTGAGTCTCTTGGAGGAGAGCTACTCTACTCCCTCCCTCTTCAATTTTGCTGGAACTTTGTTCCTCTTGATTGGATTTCCCAGACCATTTACATTATAGGCAGTTACTTTAATTGACTTGATACTTTGGATTATGTATCTTTGAGTATATTTTAGCCCCCTCAAGCCTATTTATAAATAATATCCTACACCCCTAGTGCGACAAGGAACAATAGCACAAACATAATCATTAAGCAGTAACATGGTAACGAAATAATGAACCCAGTCACAAACAACAACATCAACGTTCAATATTAGGGCCTCTTTTATGGTCTTATGACTGATGGAATGTGAGTATAGAGGGAAAGTCTCTTCCTCCCGGCAGTGAAAGAGGATCCTGTTCAGCCTTTAAGCTGATGCATAGGTCCATAATGTTCAGTAAGACGTGTTCCCACCCCAAATCTATCCTCCATATGCCCTTAACATTGTCCTGCTGATAAGTTCGGTATCATATTGGGAAATAGGTTTGATAATAAGATTTGTCTCATAACATTATTCACAGCATTGTTTAAGACTTCTAGAAGATATGTTGTAACTATGTATTTCTATCATAGCAAAAGTACTTATCAAGTGTCCCGGCGCCGGAATGCCTTGAGCTGTTCCTTGAAGCTTCACCTAGCACTTGTATTCTCTCAGTTTCCTCGCTTTTTGCTGAATCGCCAAATTAGCTGGTTGATCTGATCCAAAAGCGAAGTTTGGTTTTTCAGAACTGTCACTGGTATCTCCCTTTCTGCCATGTCTGCCATTGCCTCCTCTGCCGAGTTGTAAATCACCATACCTTCTTTATAAAACACTGTCTGGCCAGGAATGGAGTCTGGAATCTTATATTTCTTTCCTTGAATGCAGCTTTTACTTCTCATGCTCCCTCCCCTTCCTCAGCAGCTCTGGGGCATAGTCATAGTCCAAGCATACTCTTTTTTCCTTGGAAATTGAATCCTTAGCACTGTAGAAGAAGGGCGCTCCAAACCTTTAATTAGCAAATCTTCCGCGAAAGTAATCACTGATGTTATGCTTCTTCCACTCCTTTTACCCTATGTATTCTGACATTGTCGCATCACAAACACCTCTCCAAATCAGTCAGTTTAGCCTCCATTTGCATCTGAAGCATCACCAGCTCCAACAAAACATCCTCCAGTGATTGGATTCAAACCTCGGCCATGTTGATTCGCTCTTCTGCTTCTTCCGCTCTTTTGTAACTTTCTGTTAATATCCTCTCTTATGGTGTTTAGTTGTTGACTGGAGTCCTTTCTGAATTCTCGTAACTCTTTCAAGATTAAGCCCAGGTTAGCTTTGTGGTTCGGCTCCAAGTCGGTGTCTGGCTGCATGTCTTCTTACATGTTGCTACTAGCTTGTGACAGTTGATCTTCCTCTTCTTTGCTAAGTTCTTTACTTTATGCAAGATTTTTCTTCCCTTTTCTAGGCATTTGCCTGTTGTATTTACACTTGCTTTAATGCATATCCAATAAAATTTGAGTTCTGTTCTATCAGGCAACTTTTGATTCTTACTGTCAGGAACATGTGGCTCTATGCTGCCATCACCTAGCCAGCTAGACCGGAAGACCACTAAGCCCCCTTTCTTATCATTATTTCACCCATTTTCTACCAATGTGAGTCATTTTCTTTTTATGGAAATTCCAGGATGCGAGTGACTATAATGTTCATATTGACAGCAGTGCTTTTATTGAAAGTCAGTTTTTTTTTAATCTATTTGTTTTTTCAGGGTGCATTGTCCTTCCCAAAGCTCCAGAGATCCTTGAAGGACAGGGGATCGGACCAGAGACAGACATTTGGGCTGTAGGGGTTCTGGCTTTTATTATGTAAGTAAATGACGGCAAACTCAGCAGTTGAAAAGCTTAAATTCTGTTCATACTTGTCGGTGTAAATAGTGCAGGACGATATTGAAAATATTATCATCACAATAATCATTGGGGATTTTATACAATATCAATATATATCTCAATATCTGCTTACACATGCAAAAATACCATGTTTAGGAATCCAACCAAGGTTCATCACATTGAATTGTTTAGTAATGTAAAGTTAAACCATGCCAGCCAAAACCATGTGTTCATATAAAATTCCCTCAAATATTCAAACTCATTTTGTGAGAAATTTTAGGCAATAGATTCTCACTGTCATCAATTTAGACAGTAAAATTGTGTATCACAATGTCCCTTTTATCGCAATACAATACTATTGAAAGATAATAAATTATCATATTGAATTACTGCCCAGCCCTAAGTTTAGTTATCGCAGTTATAGTAGGGAGCAGTGTTGGAGAATGCCGTTTTAGATATATCGAAAAGTGAACTTCAGGTAATGGTTTTTATGTGAATCAGCTCTTCTTTTTTTTTCTCCTCTCCAGGTTGAGCGCAGACAGCCCGTTCCATTCAGAGCACAGCCGGGAGCGAGACAGGAACATCAGGAAAGGCAAGATCCAGTTTGGACGTTGTTATCCGGGTCTCTCAGAAGGAGCCATCAATTTCATGAAGAACAGCCTGAACAACAAAGCCTGGTGAGAATCTCTTCTCATAAGCAGTTTACCTTCCTGAAAACTTAACACTAGAACAACCGGGATTTCACTCCTACCTAAAACGACCATGGGCAGTCAAACTGACGACCAGTTTTTAAACTCTGTCAAGATAAATACCCAATTGAGATGTCAATGCATTGCATATGTTAGTATGTCTGTTAGGAAATGACTGACACCAAAATTAACCTTTTAACTATAATACTATTTTTAAACAATTTAAACTTCAGAGAGACATAGTCGCACTTGAATAGCAAAATAGAAAAAGTGAAAATATTACCTGAAAAACACATATTGCTAATCTAACAAATGTAACGAGGCCTATAACATGTGAAATGTAAAAAAAGAACTGAAAATAAATATTGAAACCGTCCCAAACAACGATCGGAACTTAAAAACTACTAGAACGCCGCCCACGGTTTTTAAACTCTATATTCTGTCAAGATAAATACCCAATTGAGATATTAATGCATTACATATGTTAGTATGTCTGTTAAGAAATGACTGACACCAAAATTAACATTTTAATAACTTTAATACTATTTTTCAAACAATTTAAAATGGCCGCTGTCCAACACCTGTAAATACCGTAACGCTTCGGTGGCAGTCATGGTGCATCTGTCACAGCGTCTGTAACCAGACATGTTGGAAATAATCAAAAATCAAGTTTAGACTATTAGTCTGCACTGGAGAACACTAGTGTGTTTTTAGGACAGAGCAATGAACTTCACGAAGGAAATGATGCGACCAACACACTTCATAAATAGTGACATGATGCACACGATCGCACACAAATTATGTGCGGCCATTTTGACCGATCATGGTCGTTTTAGGTAGCTCTTATAACTTTTTTTTTGTGTAATTGGTCTAAAACTCATTTTAATGCAAATATATGCATTTAAAAAGGTGTCTGTGTGTGTGTATGTATATATGTGTGTGTGTGTGTGTGTGTGTGTGTGTGTGTGTGTATATATGTATGTATGTGTATATATATATGTGTGTGTGTGTGTATGTATGCATTTTTTCCCCCCACAAAGTTATTAAACTTTGAAAATCCAAAACGGTCATAAGACCGTCTTGGTTGTTCTAGTGGGAAACTTTGCCATTTTTCAACTTTATCTCCACACATGGATCCTGCGGTCACTAAAGCATGACACCGTTTCTGTCTACCTGCTCCCTGTCACTGGGGTGTGCTGCTGGTAGACTGAATTTACCCATTAGTGACATCATCATTGGGTCAGGGTAATATGTCTGTCATTGTACTAAGTGACAGGTGGTGGGATGCCTGTACAGTGGTGGGTGGATGTTGGTGAAATAGCATTATGTTCCGTCGGAGGAACCTGCAGCTGGCAGGTAAAAAGAAGCAGTTGGCGACTCCATGCATATCAAAGGATGTATGTGGAAATCTACACCCTCCCCAGCTACCACAGGGGAATTTAGGAGAACAGGGAATAGCCAAATTAGGATGAAAAGAGAAGAAAATCCAAAAATAGAGAAGAATTGCATTTAAGGAATACGTTTTTGTTTTTCTCTTTGATTGTGCCTTAGATGGGCTTTGTTCTGTCGGTTCATTTTTATTATTTTAACTATGAATAAATCTCATTTTGTTTTAAAGTATTTGTTTTTAACTTAACTGTAATCTTTTTTCTGTATTTTTCTTGTACACACATCAGCCCCCCCCACACACACACAAATTCTTGTATTTCTATCTTTGTGAGGACCCTCATTGATTACATTTTTTCCCTAGCACTTAACCCTAACCTTAACCATCAGAACTACATATTAACCCTAACTTTAACCTAATCCTAATCTGAACCCTAAACCCAAGTCCTAACCTTAAAATTGAAACTTAAAGAAGTGCGGACCAGCCCAAATGTCCTCACTTTGCAAAAATGTCCTCACTCTGATGGTTAAAAACTCAGACTGGTCCTCAAGAAGTACAAGAACACACACACACACACACACACACACACACACACACACACACACACACACACACACACACACACACACACACACACACAAGCTTTCATTAAAACCAGTGTTTGTGTGCAAACCACAGTCACTGTGTGTAAAACAGCTGAAATCCTCTCTCCTAGGGGGAGACCGACAGCAGCCGAATGTCTGCAGAACGTGTGGGTCCGCAGCAGCCGGGCTCAGACCAAACGCATAGACTCCATGGTTTGTTTCTCCACCGACAAACTCAAAGCGTACCTCAAAGAGAGGGAGACCAAGCGAGACCAGGTCCGCACCAAGATTCAGGGTCCTTTCTTTCAGTGAGGCTATGAATTAAAAAAAAAAAGAAAAAAGGATACGTATGCTGTTGTATGACAGTGTTGTGTACACAGAATCTGATGTCAGTTCACGATATTTATTGTGTGGTTTGTTTCTGGCTATCTGGAGTTGGTTTGGTTAGTTACAGTTATTACAATATCCTCTGCTTATGTAGCTGTGATGTGTCTTAACAGCTGTTCAAAGTGTACATATACTACATATAGTTGTATATGTCCAATTGTACTGCGTTGGTTTAGTTTTGGTTGGTGTATGAAAAACATATCAGGGATAGTAATTAGTTTGTCTGTGCAAGGAGTGGAATCTGTTGCATGGGTTGCAGGGTCTTGTGCTGTGATACGAGAAACTATTATTTTTCTTTTTAGTTTTGCTACAGTGACAAACAGATGCACATCTTTTTGGGCTTACGCTGGCTGTCACAAAATAACGCCACAAAAATAATTTGTGGGTTATTGCAAGAATAATACAGATGCCGTGGATATTTTTGAGTGGAAAAACTCTGCTGACTTTTACAAATGTCTCATGATTTATGAAAGAAAAAGATGAGCTTAGAAGATAGCTGATTTCTTGTAGAATATGAGGTTCTCAATTGCATACTGAATGACTGGCCCACCTGCAGGATTGCAAAATGAGACAAATTAAAATAAAAAACAGACAAACTATTGCCCTCGTTTTATTTGTTCAACCTCAAACATTTGCAGATGAACCGCATTGACCTCCTGCATGTGATCTTTTGGATAATTTTGCAGCATGTAGGCTTCAGTCCTTCATATTTTAACCGTATACTTTATTCATCCACAAATAATCACATTTTACAGTATTCCACAGTACACATAGCTACATGCCAATTAATTTCTACAATATCATAAACCAACAACAGAAAGAAGTAAAAGTCTGAGATATTAAACAGATTACTCAATTTTATGAAAAACGATCTTGCAGTTTAAATGACAGGTAAGCACAGCTCGACTGTACTCCACACTTTGGAGCCCGGTTAGTTTAATACAGAACCTTCAATAATAAAGATTAAATCATAGCATTGGTTTTGGCAGTGGTTCCGAGGTTGTTTTTTTTTAATGTACCAGTTGAGATAGTTGACTAAAATGTGTTGGTTTTCATTCCTAAAAACGGACAATCGATTAAATGATCTCAACCACGCGCCCCATCCTCTTTGACCAGAACCAAGAGTGAGTGACTCAATCTGAAGACAAGACCCTCACTTCCATCATTCACTTTAAACTCATAGATGTTTGATTAGTAGTACAGAAGGAATTGCTCTTAGAGGGGGGAAAAATTAGTTTGTCGTAACTGTAATGACTTAAGATGATGTCATTCCAGCCCGAGTCAAAGGCGTCAGTTCTCCAGGAAAAGGACCTAGCAAGAGAAAGACTGGGGGTTCCCTTCCCCTCCTATGACTTGGCCTCCTGAACTTTTTTAATTTCCTGTTGAGAGAGAACATAGATTCGTTACATTAAAGGCCTTTAGCAGATCCTCTCATCCAGAGCAACACACAATAGGTGCAGCATTAGAACATTTCTAGTCCTAGATAGAAATCACAGTCCTCCAACCCTAAAGGGAGGAAGCATCTATGCAATAGACAATAAATTTACTAAATATCCTGTGTTCCATGTCTGCTAACATAGAATAAAGCAAATACCAGCTACAGCAGAAAGAGCTACTATACATGGCTCATCATCAGTATCATCATCATCATATTTACTGTAACTGTGAACTATACACAGGATTGCATTGTTTTATGACTCCTCTTACATCAGAAAGGATAGCTTTCAGTTCTTCGTAGGCCTTGTCTAAGTCGTCATTGATGATGATGACATCGAACACTCCTGGCTCTTTGCCTAGAAAAGAAAGATGAGACAACCGTTCAAAGGTTTACCTAGTTCAGTAATACTGAGGACTATAATAATAATTAAATTTATATAGCGCTTTATCTAGACACCCAAAGCGCTTCACATTGAAGGGGGTAACTCACTTCAACCACCACCAATGTGTTGCACCCACCTGGGTGATGCGCGGCAGCCATTTTGCGCCAGAACACACCACACATCAGCTTGAGGTGGAGGGGGAGGAATCATTGAGCCAGTTACATGGGGGGGGGTGATTAGGTAGCCAGATGGATAGAGCCAGGTTGGGAATTTTGCCAGGACACCAGGGAACCCCCTACTCTTTGCGATATGTGCCATGGGATCTTTAATGACCACAGTGAGTCAGGACCTCGGTTTAACATCTCATCCGCAGGACGGCATCTCCTACAGCACAGTTTCCCCATCACTGCACTGGGGCATTGGGATTTGATATTTGTTGTTTTTATTAGGACCAGCAGGAAGACAGCCCCCTACTGGCCCATAACACCACTTCCGACAGCAACTCAGTTTTCCCAGGAGGTCTCCGATCCAAGTACTAGCCAAGCCCATACCTGCTTAGCTTCTGTCATTTGGTATGGCTGCCGGCAATAAATAACGGTATATAGTAGACGCCTTAGCAAAGTGGTGTCCATTTCATCCAAAAATATGCATGTTTTCGTTCCAACCAAATGCCAGTCCAACACAACTTACTGAGCTCTAGGTCGGTTTGTGCAGCCTCCAGGCGTTTCTGTAAACTTTCCTCCGTCTCTGTCTGCCGGTCTCTCAGACGTTTTTCCTGGACAAAACAATGAAACAGAAGACATTACTTTTCACACCAGAGCTGCACAACACCTAAAAAGTTTAGATGACTGTTACAATTTCAAAAACAGCTGTCTTTGATGGAATAGTGTAAGAAACAGCCTCCTAAAAAAGTCAAATTAATCAAACTTCTGATGTACAGATCTAGCTGTGTGCAACAGTGATTAGTTTTGTTCAAACTAAGCTAATACATGTAGTAAGCATTTTATTCTCCTGTAGGCCAAGGCAATAATTCAGTTTTATCATTTTTCAGTGGTATTGTATCAGGATGAAATTAGGATATTGTCATATCAGGATACACACATTTGTTGTCTAAATTAATAAGAATTATTACTTACAATTTCTCACAAAATTAAGGTCTGAAATATTTGAGGGAGTATTATTTGAAAAGTACAGTGGTGCTTGAAAGTTTGTGAACCCTTTAGAATTTTCTATATTTCTTAGTAAATATGACCTAAAACATCATCAGATTTTCTCTCATACCTGAAAAGTAGATAAAGAGAACCCCAATTAAACAAATGAGACAAAAATATTATACTTGGTCATTTATTTATTGAGCAAAATTATCCAATATTACATATCTGTGAGTGGCAAAAGTATGTGAACCTTTGCTTTCAGTATCTTGTGTGACACCCCCCCTCCCCCCTTGTGCAGCAATAACTGCAACTAAATGTTTCTGGTAACTGTTGGATCAGTCCTGCACATCGGCTTGGAGGAGTTTTAGCCCATTCCTCCGTACAGAACAGCTTCAACTCTAGGATGTTGGTGGGTTTCCTCACATGAACTACTCGCTTCAGGTCCTTCCACAACATTTCGATTGGATAAAGGTCGGGACTTTGACTTGGCCATTCCAAAACATTAACTTTATTCTTTAACCAATCTTTAACCATTCTTTGGTAGAACGAGTTGTGTGCTTAGGGTCGTTGTCTTGCTGCATGACCCACATTCTTTTGAGATTCAGTTCACAGACAGATGTCCTGACATTTTCCTTAAGAATTCACTGGTATAATTCAAAATTCATTGTTCCATCAATGATGGCAAGCCATCCTGGCCCAGATGAAGAAAAACAGGCCCAAACCATGATACTACCACCACCATGTTTCACAGATGGGATAATGTTCTTATGCTGGAATACAGTGTTTTCCTTTCTCCAAACACAACGCGTCTCATTTAAACCAAAAATTCTTATTTTGGTCTCATCCGTCCACGAAACATTTTTCCAATAGCCTTCTGGCTTGTCCACGTGATCTTTAGCAAACTGCAGATGGGCAGCAATGTTCTTTTTGGCGAGCAGTGGCTTTCTCCTTGCAACCCTACCATGCACACCATTGTTGTTCAGTGTTCTCCTGGTGGTGGACTCATGAACATTAACATTAGCCAAAGTGAGAGAGGCCTTTAGTTGCTTAGAAGTTACCCTGGGTTCCTTTGTGACCTGGTTGACTATTACACACCTTGCTCTTGGAGTGATCTTTGATGGTCGACCACTCCTGGGGAGGGTAACAATGGTCCTGAATTTTCTCCATTTGTACACAATCTGTCTGACTGTGGATTGGTGGAGTCCAAACTCTTTAGAGATGGTTTTGTAACCTTTTCCAGCCTGATGAGCATCAACAATGCTTTTTCTGAGGTCCTCAGAAATCTCCTTTGTTCTTGCCATGATACACTTCCACAAACATGTGTTGTGAAGATCAGACTTTGGTAGATCCCTGTTCTTTAAATAAAACAGGGTGCCCACTCACACCTGATTGTTGTCTCTTTGATTGAAAACACCTGACTCTAATTTCACCTTCAAATTAACGCTAATCCTAGAGCAGGGATAGGCAACATGGTCCAGAAAGGTCTGGTGTGGGTGCAGATCCCAAGACTGTTGGTTGATCTATAGAATCAGGTGTGTAACTACTTGGTTGGAACAAAGACCTGCACCCACACCGGACCTTTCTGGACCATGTTGCCTATCCCTGTCCTAGAGTTTCACATACTTTTGCCACTCACAGATATGTAATATTGGATCATTTTCCTCAATAAATAAATGACGAAGTATAATATTTTTGTCTCATTTGTTTAATTGGGTTCTCTTTATCTACTTTTAGGACTTGTGTGAAATTCTGATGATGTTTCAGGTCATATTTATGCAGAAATATAGAACATTCTAAAGGGTTCACAAACTTTGAAGCACCACTGTAGGTTTGGTTTGCAATTATACCTTACATTACCAAACAGTTGGTGTTTTTGCATATGACGCAAATATCAAGGTAGATATTAGATTGTGTAAAATTCACTGTGGTTGCTGCCTGGCACTATGCTGCTCCATTTTTTGGTATGCAAAAAAGCTGTGTCCACATGCACTGAAAATCATTAAAAGTTTACGTTCAACTGAAAGAAAATTATGGTTTAAATTTTACAGTTTCTGTCAATGTGATGGCTTCTAGGATCCAGCTTGGCTAATTATATTAAAGCCTGACCACTCAAAATTCAAATGATGAAATACATTGTGTAATGTTGGACTCTTACCAGGATCTCCATGGAGGGAGGTTGGATTGAGATGTAGATCGGGTTCAGGTCCGTCTCCTTAATCTTCATCACCCCCTGGATGTCCACATCCAGGATGCAGATGAGGTTCTTTGCTTGCACATCCTCTATGGCAGATTTGCTGTAAAAGGATTCAACACACTGAGCTCACTGTAAAAAAATAATACAATCGTGTGGGTGGCGTGGCGGTCTATTCCATTGGCTACCAACATGAGGATCGCCGGTTCGAATCCCCATGTTGCCTCCGGTTTGGTCAGGTGTTCCTGCAGACACAATTGGCCGTATCTACGGGTGGGATGCCGGATGTGGGTATGTGTCTTAGTCGCTGCACTAGCACCTTCTTTGGTTGGTCAGGGTGCCTGTTCAGGGGGGAGGGGGAACTGGGGGGGAATAGCGTGATCCTCCCACGCGCTACGTCCCCCTGGTGTAATTCCTCACTGTCAGGTAAAAAGAAGCTGACTCCACATGTATCAGAGGAGGCATGTGGTAGTCTGCAGCCCTCCCCGGATCAGCAGACGGGGTGGAGCAGAGACTCTGACAGCTCAGAAGAGTAGGATAATTGGCTGGATACAATTGAGAGAATATATATATATATATATATATATATATATATATATATATATATATATATGTATATATGTACTAAACAAAAATATAAACGCAACACTCTTGTTTGTGCTCCAATTTTTCATGAGTTGAAATCAAAGCTCTAAGACTTATTCTATGTACACAAAAGGCCTATTTCTCTCAAATTTTGTTAACAAATTTGTTTAAATCTGTGTTAGTGAGCGCTTCTCCTTTGCCGAGATAATCCATCCACCTGACAGGTGTGGCATATCAAGATGCTGATTAGACAGCATGACTATTGCACAGGTGTGCCTTAGGCTGGTCACAATAAAAGGCCACTCTAAAATGTACAGTTTTATCACACAGCACAATGCCACAGATGTCGCAAGTTTTGAGGGAGCGTGCAATTGGCATGCTGACTGCAGGAATGTCCACCAGAGCTGTTGCCCGTGAATTGAATGTTCATTTCTCTACCATAAGCCGTCTCCAAAGTCATTTCCGAGAATTTGGCAGTACATCCAACCGGCCTCACAACCGCAGACCACGTGTAACCACGCCAGCCCAGGACCTCCACATCAGGCATCTTCACCTGCAAGATCGTCTGAGACTGACCACCCGGACAGCTGATGCAACAATTGGTTTGCATTACCAAAGAATTTCTGCACAAACTGTCAGAAACCGTCTCAGGGAAGCTCATCTGCATGCTCGTCGTCCTCACCGGGGTCTTGACCTGACTGCAGTTGGTCATCGTAACCGACTTGAGTGGGCAAATGCTCACCTTCGAAGGCGTCTGGGACTTTGGAGAAGTGTTCTCTTCACGGATGAATCCTGGTTTTCACTGTACCGGGCTGATGGCAGACGGCGTGTATGGCGTCATGTGGGTGAGCGGTTTGCTGATGTCACTGAGGTGAATAGAGTGGCCCATGGTCGCGGTGGGGTTATAGTATGGGCAGGCATATGCTACGGACAACGAACACAGGTGCATTTTATTGATGGCATTTTGAATGCACAGAGATACCGTGACGAGATCCTGAGGCCCATTGTTGTGCCATTCATCCACCACCATCACCTCATGTTGCAGTATGATAATGCACGGCCCCGTGTTGCAAGGGTCTGTACACAATTCCTGGAAGCTGAAAACATCTCAGTTCTTCCATGGCCTGCATACTCAACCGGACATGTCACCCGTTGAGCATGTTTGGGTCGCTCTAGATTGGTTTATACGACAGCATGTTCCAGTTCCTGCCAATATCCAGCAACTTCACACAGCCATTGAAGAGGAGTGGACCAACATTCCACAGGCCACAATCAACAACCTGATCAACTCTATGCGAAGGAGATGTGTTGCCACTGCGTGAGGCAAATAGTGGTCACACCAGACACTGACTGGTTTTCTGATGACCCCCCCCTCCCACATATCTGTGAAATTCATAGTTCAGTGCCTCATAAATGTCTCTTTTCAAGATAAAACTGCACATTTTAGAGTGGCCTTTTATTGTGACCAGCCTAAGGCACACCTGTGCAATAGTCATGCTGTCTAATCAGCATCTTGATATACCACACCTGTCAGGTGGATGGATTATCTCGGCAAAGGAGAAGTGCTCACTAACACAGATTTAAACAAATTTGTAAACAAAATTTGAGAGAAATAGGCCTTTTGTGTACATAGAAAAAGTCTTAGATCTTTGATTTCAGCTCATGAAAAATTGGAGCAAAAACAAAAGTGTTGTATTTATATTTTTGTTTAGTGTGTGTGTGTGTGTGTGTGTGTGTGTGTATATATATAATATAATTTTTTATCAGGCACCTGATTGTCAGTACCTGGGGTACCAGAAGCTCAAAACAAGAGTCAATAGCAACAGCAAAATAAGCTGTTTGGCAGAGAAGATTTGGCAATTTTTTCATGGGCGCAACCCACATACTCGGCTCTGCTGCCCATCCCACAAATGCATGTTCCTTACAAATGTGGCCCCATTTAAAAAGGAAATAAACAGGCTTTCCAACGGTATAAGACTTATCGCCAAGAAGCATCGTTACAACAAAGAAATAATCTACCAAACACAAATTTCCTTACTTTTTGTGCTAAGTATATATATATATATATATATATATATATATATAGCGTTTTTTTCCCGAAACCGTCAATGGTGATGAGTGCTCGACTAATGAGGAGCGGAATATCAACACGGATACAGGAAAAAAGATTTTAATGCATAGCAGTACAGGCCTGTTTCGTGCGTCTTGCACTCATCACCTGCTTATCAAAAAATGAATGTTTGGATTACCAGCTGATGAGTGCAAGATGCAAGAAACAGGCCTGTACTGCTATGCATTAAAATCTTTTTACCTGTATCCGTGTTGAGATATACGTATATATATATACATACATACATACAATTCTTGGACATAGTAAAACTGTTTAAACAACTGCAACCAAAAAATTAATGTTTGGATTTATGTAAAACTGATGTGAAGTGGTTCCATACAACGTTAAGTAACTTCTAATTCCTTCAACACATTGATTGATCAAATTGCTTAGAAGTTACTCAACACAGTTGTGTGGAGCCAGTTGACACAACATTTCATTTTTATGAGAGTGCTACCTCACCAATACTTAAAAAAAGATGAGGTTTTGATGAAGAAATAACCTAATTTTGTAGCTGTCACAGCTGACATCTGAGTTTAAGAGGATCTTAACATTAATCCAAGCGGCTCAGCGTTCACTTAGCCATGGCGAGTGGGTTATCGTCAGAATGGGAGGAAGAGATTAGATGTGACACAGAGGGAAGTGATCCACAGCGCTGCTGTTCTCACCTAATGGAGGTTAAAACACCACCTGTCACCACCCATTCTATTATGTAGCCTCCTCATCCCCCTCGCCCACCTAAGGACACTTTTGTTACACAAGCGGCCGAATAGGTGTTTTTGTCATGTCCTTCTGTTTAATCTGCAGCACAGATGTGTGGTTTTTTTTCTCGTTCACTACATTCAAAGGTGACATTCTGTAAAAGGTTTTATCAACATGTGGTTTGTTTTGCTTTTTCACTTTTCCCCCCTTTTTCTTCCCCAATTGTATCCGGCCAACTACCCCACTCTTCTGAGCCATCCCAGTCTCTGCTCCACCCCCTCTGCTGATCCAGGGAGGGCTGCAGACTACCACATGCCTCCTCCGATACATGTGGAGTCACCAGCCACTTCTTTTCACCTGACAGTGAGGAGTGTCGCCAGGGGGACGTAGCGCATGGGAGGACCACGCTATCCCCCCAGTTCCCCCTCCCCCCTGAACAGGCACCCCGACTGACCAGAGGAGGCGCTAGTGCAGTGACCAGGACCCGAACCCACATCAGGCTCCCCACCAGCAGACATGGCCAATTGTGTCTGTAGGGACGCCCAACCAAGCTGGAGGTAACACAGGGATTTGAACCAGCGATCTCCGTGTTGGTAAGCAACGGGATAGACCGCTACGCTACCCAGACGCCCATCAGCGTTTTTTTTTTTTGCATCTAAATTCTCTCCTAAAAAGATTAATGGACAAAACCACTGGCTACTCAATATACGGACAGTGAATGAAACCGCGTCTCAGTTTGTATTGTTGTGCATGAGATGAGTTAAATGAGATGTAGATGTATTGCCTCATCGAAAAGTCACTTTTTGTTTTTTTACCTCGTTCCATACAAGTTGCCGGAAAACCCTGCACTCTCGATAAAATCACCGTTTTCTATGCCCTTCTGCATGGCTTCCCTGTTTGTGAAGTGGTAGTCTAGAAGATTAAAAAAGACAAAAGGGAGAGATCACATCAACACTAAATTTAGCTTCATTGTTAAAGTATGCACATGTAAAATTATATTTTGGAAAAGGGCGGAATGGAATGGAATGCAGCAAGTGATCGATGGGTGACCCCATTTACACCACTACGAACAGTCAACGTCAAGATGAAGACAGACGACATGAACGAAAATCCATGCACACAATCTGTGGGAGTATAGTTTAAGCTAGCTGTTGATTTTAACTGTTTGTAAGACTAAAGGATCCATCCATCCATTATCCGAACCACTTATCCTGCTCTCAGGGTCGTGGAGATGCTGGAGCCTATCCCAGCAGTCATTGGGTGGCAGGCAGGGAGACACCCTGGACAGGCTGCCAGGCCACCACAGGGCCAACACACACACACACACACACACACACACACACACACACACACACACACACACACACACACACACACACACACACACACACCTAGGGACAATTTAGTATGGCCAGTTCACCTGACCTGCATGTCTTTGGACTGTGGGGGGGAAACAAGAGCACCCGGAGGAAACCCACACAGACACAGGGAGAACATGCAAACTCCACACACAGGACGACCCGGGATTACCCCCAAGGTTGGACTACCCCGGGGCTTGAACCCAGGACCTTCTTGCTGTGAGGTGACCACACTAACCACTGCACCACCATGCCGACAGGCTAAAGGATTATTGTGCATAAAATCTCATCTGAACTCCAGTTTGTAGCAACCTACAAACACAATGGCACAATGGAAGCAGATAATCACGAGGCCATTTTCTATAGAAAAGTATGTGTGAAGGCCAAAGATAGGTATATCAAAGGGGAAATGCACTCTTTCTAAATATAACTAAGAGAAGTATGTAGAGGAGCTATACCAGATCTACGAGTCAACTCCTGCACAAGATGCAAAGCACTGGGGATCTAATACAGGTTAGAAACAAAGATGCGAACACTGCCATTTCTAAGACCACCTTTCTAAATGGGCACCGTGACAGCGCACAATCATTAGCATGACAACCTGAATTAATCTGCTCAAACATCTGTCAAAAATCTGCAGAGCAAAGGCAAGGGGTGTCGCTGACGGACAGGCTGTGCTGCAAACAAATGGGATTAGGCCTGGAAACGGTACAAAGTTGATTTTTGAAACAGCAAGACAACTTCAAGGATGTCATCAGATTCACAAGAACTACGTAAGTGATTGTTGTCAGTCTCAATATCAAGCAGAATCCACCTGAGATCCTTTGCAGTGCTACTGTCATGTTGTCTTGTTAATGATTTAGTATCCCATATAGTCTATAGTTGCTGATTAGATCCATGCGGGATATCTGAACTAAATCAGTTGGCCACATACACGTGTATGTGGGCTCATGCAACCCGTCCAAAAAGTCAAAGGCTATCCTGTGATGCTAATGGTTGTTTGCAGATCATCAATGCTTTCTCAGCCACCATGGCAGATTTAAGTAGAAATACGTGTTTGATATATTAAGACCTCTCGGGATCAGAACTGGAGGCAGTGCTGAGGCGTCACAGGGAGCTATTTTCAAAAGCTTTTTACTCCAAAGTGTTGAATTCCTGATCCAATTTCTCCCCAAAAAAAGAAAGGAGAATCCCCCTCTTCCCTCCCACGACCAAACCCATTTTATATATGGTCACAATTTGCCAGGATGATGAAAGTAACTCCCATCCCTCTGCCATAGAAAACTGGTCAGAAATCACACTGAGGTCACCTTTATCTGTGGTTTCTGATTCGATAGGACACGAAAATGAGGTTGACATATCTACGTCTTCAGAGGATAACACGTCTGCTACGGGCAGTAATGTAGCCCCCAGAAGCATGGGGAGCTTGTTCAGCCCTATGGAGAAAACAAACAAGGCACAGAAAAAGGTTGATCCTTGTGGATTTTTTTTAAAGGGGGGTTTCTACTAGGGGACAAAACCATGCGTAGAGCTCATGTGGAGAAGTGAAGGCATCTGTGTCAGTTAGGTAAGGGGGGGCAGCTGGCTAGAAAAATTCATTTATTTCATTTATTCCTTACTTAAAGCTGAAATCTATGACTTTTCTCCAGTAGCAAGTCATTATTTTATCCATGTGGACCAGTCAGAGAGTCAGGTTCCATAACACTACCAGGCATGTCTGTGAATGTTCTCATTCATCCAGGTCATGGTTATCCAAAGGAGTTGAATCAAGTGCAACTGGACAACGACTCCAAAGAAGATAAATTCTGAGTCTCATCACCAGCCAGTCAGACTAGCTTGGTCTAGTCAGAAAGGCACGAACTGAGGAAGCCTCTTGGATGAGAGGCAAAACGTCTTCACGGATATATCCAAGTCCAGTTGCACTTGATTCAACTCCTTTGGCTACCAGGCATCTTCACCATGGTTGGAGACAGTCTCCATATACCACAGTTGAGATGGTTTGACCAGGTAGGATGAACACTGGCGCAGCGGCAAACACATACGTGTTGGAAAAAAAGACTGAAACGTGATGCTGATGTGTCCATGACAACTAATATGACTGTACAACAGTGTTTCCATATAGTGTGATGCAGTCTCTAATACATTAGATTGTCTGTGTTAACTTTGGTCCCAGGATCCATTTTTACAAGGGTAGGAACTGTTTACTGCTGAGCTGACGGCACACCAGCCACAATGGCTGCTACACCTGGTTTATAGTCCTGCTACTCCTGGTTTGTAGTCCCAGAAAATCAGAGTCAACAAGTCTGTTTCTTTCTGCCTCCTACATCCAACTATATCACAACATTGTTCTGGAATACTGACTGTCCAACACCACCACCACCACATCATCACCACGTTTCAGATGGATAAAATAACCACTTATTAATGGGGAAAGGTCACAGATTTCAGCTTTAAACTGGTAAAGTCCCATTTAGGTTAAAATCTATTTTGCGGGGGAGACTTGGATCAGTTTTCCAGAAAACAAAAATGCTAAAAAAGGCAAAGCATTGAAAGAGCTTTGCCTTTTTTACAATCATAACATCCAAATATATATCTGGGGGATTTTGAGCAGATTTCCAACAGAAAATTTTAAAGGTTTTCAAAAGCACTGCAACTTAAAGATATTTCAGAAAACAATAATTAATTACTTTATTTGATTTTCTCCTGATTTTGTGTTTCAATGAATACGTGTCTACTGTAATAATGTGAAAATATTCAATTCATAATATCTATTTATTTAATTTAAATAATCATTCATAATAATAAATAGTCATTCATCTCTAAAACCATTTTAATGAAACTGCCCAGCGTGAAACAGGCTTTACACTCATAGTGCCCCATCAACAACAGACTCATATTCAAATTCATTGTTCTTATTCGGTTTGATGGTTGATAGAAGAAATCATTATAGTCACTTTCAGAAATAAGTGACATCGACTGTTTTGGGCAGTGGTCCGTGGTAGGTTGACGGAGAGTGGAACAAAACAATCATTGAACACTATACTGGGGGGTTGATTATATGCGAGTACTATTACAGTTAGTATGGCCTCGAACTGTAAATCAGCAGTGGGTATAATATTAAAGTAATATTTGGCAGTGTATTAAAAACACTGATTCACTGATGGATAAAATGTAGCATTCTGTTTACTTTTAAACCATAGAGACCTTAATATAGAAATTAAAGTCCTTTTGAAATTTCCGAGGTTTTGCTGCAGTGTGAATTGCACACATCCCCAATCATGAGGATCCCACTAAAGACTGAATATGCTAAGATAATCCAACGCTGCTACATATTGCAATACATTATGTAACACTCATATTGCATTTTGGTGATGGATATTCCCCCTGCCATGTCAACTCAATTCCATGTCGGTGAGCGAGGCAATGCTACTGTACCTTTGCCATCTTCCTCCCCTGGCCGAGGGTTTCTTGTTGTGTCTGGAAGAACCAATTTGAGAAAAATCACATTTTTATTGTTGATATGACATTCTTCTTCTATCAAACTGCATTTCAATGCATTTTACATGAGAAGAAGCAAAAAGTAAGGAGTAAGTTAGTGTGCTGATGTTCAGCATTGGGCTACGGTAGAATGTAGGCTCCATAATCCCTGTGCGTTTTATTTTAGCTGTTTAATTTCACGGAAGGAATCAAATAATGAGTGTCGAGAGTGATCTCATATGACACGAAACTGAGGTGGAATAATCGAAGGCCCTCAGACAGACGTACGTGACACGCTGAATCCAAAGACACCTTCATAGTCCTGCAACAGCTTCTTCATCAGTGTGCTCTTTCCGGCCCCTGAGGGTCCACTCAGCACCACAGGCCTGGGTCCTGGCATAGCTCTTGAGAGCGAGAGAGAAAAGAGCCAGAGAAATGTTCTTGTCACTTTCCAGATAGACTAATCTAGTGGTTCTCTGTCAGGGCTTTAGGTACTTTATGTACTAGTAATGCTGGTTTTCTATTCTTTCAGGAAGTTAAAAGACAACTCCATTTTCTTACCACCTCTTTTTTGTAGTTTTTGTCATCGTACATATCACTTATGATATCATTTAAGTCCCCAGCATAATGTTGTAGATTTTGAACACATGACCACTGCTGAACTCAGTTTTACAACAGCATCTTATGGTGTCAAGGAACACTAGTGTCAGACACGTTTCAACAAGTCCAATTCAACCCAAACCATGTATATGGAAGTGAAAGTTAAAATTTATGATGTGAAATGTCCAATACGATCAGTGGTGGATGACATTGCTGATCTACTTCCTGGTTCAACCTGCAGGAAGTAGCAGCCTATATACTTACTGTAGGTAGTGGTAACGATCCATAAACTAGCCGGCCAGCACAACAGAGAAGTCATAGATAATGGACAATTATGGACACAGTCTGACTGAGACACTGGGGGGGTTGTTTAAAGGACACATTTAACACTCCTGTTCACTTGTCCCATAAGACACCATTGTAAAGCTGACCACGGTGTTCCTAAAATCTACAAATTGAAGCGAGTGAGTAAAATTACATCATGACCAATTTGCACAATGGCAAAAACTACAAAAATAGGGTTTGAAAAAGCTGGAATTCTCCTTAAATTACATTCATCTGTTGTTCGTTATTTCAACCTCCAATCAGAAAGGTGTTACACTTAACAGCTGAATGTAATGAACTTCCTTGCAGAACAGAAAACCTGCAGTGCTGATGGTACCTGAGGACCTGATTGAGAACCACAGGATGAAGACATTTTATCCTTTGTGGTCTTTTACACCCAATTATGTCCTTCAGCTAGGCAGTAGTGCGCATGAGTAAACAACTTGGAATAAAGCCCTGTCGTCTGTAACCTTCAGATTGCCCTGCATGGTGAGATTAGTCGTAAATCAGTCATCTCACAAGCTAATTTCAAGAGAGTTCAATCTGCCCTAAGTGCTGGGACGCCTAGCTCGCCTGTTAACTGGTCTCAGGTTCAGATACTAACACTAATCCTTTGATCTGGGTATTAACTTCTCTCAGCTGCCACACTGACTGCAGGAAACATCCCTGCCGCAACCCCCAGGAGTTCAACCAAACCTCACCAGAAAACTGGGAGTCTTGCTATTTCATTCATTTTCAGCTTTAGATGTTCAGATAGATAGATAGATAGATCGTTCCTCGGGTACTCTAATCAAAAAGGTTTACTGTTTTTTGTTCATGGTAATTTTTTAGGTTTCCTGCTCTCTAGAATATTGTTACTCTTATTTTAATTATATTCTTACTTTTTTCCAAATATCATTTGTCATTGTGTTCTTTGTGGTGAGCATGAACTCACATAGGCTATCAGTAAAACTTTAATGTGAATTGAAATGTATTTAACAATAATGATGATATTGCATTTTATGTAATTTGGTTACAACTAACAATCAATATACAAAGTTCACTTTGTGTAATTTTCTTTTTAATGAATTGAGATATTAAAAGCCCTTCCATTGGGTTATTTAAAAGAAGAAAAAATCTCGTTAATGAAGTCCTGGTACAGTGGGGGGGATTCATTGGATGCGGGCCGGGTTCAGAACAGGTGACCCATGTACCTGTACTAAGATAGGATGGATTTGTCCGGAACAATGTAGAGTCAATTAAATTAAAATCTCCATTAACGTGATTGCTTAGCAATCTGAATTCGCACGTCTCCGTCAGATATCGTTCCACAGAGCAGGGGATGGGACACTCACATCCATATGTTAACACAAGTCTGACAGGTCAAGTACTTCATTTTTAGTAAGTTTTATGCAAGCACTTTTTATTCAGCTCCAAAATCCTCACACATCACTTTACTTGCCTATTAATGATTATAGAGAGTATCAAATTCTTATCAATTAAAAGTTTGTTTCCTTCTGCTGAACAAGCTGCCTCAAATGTGAAGTTACTCTGGTGTTTTACAGTTGATATTACATATTAAATGTTAGTAAATTAGAAATAATGTCAAACTGGTTCAGGGTGTTTGGTAAACCACCATACATTATGACTGCACACACAAAAATCTATTGTGATTAACTTTATCATAGCCATGCTTTACTCGTGCATCATCCATTTCTGTCTGTCTGTTTTAAGGTGGAATGTTTCAGACGAGCCCCATTTAAGAACTTTGTCGTTTCATCGGCACCAATTAATGATTGCATTTTTAATTTTCTTTATTCGTCATCGTGTTTTGTGACTCCTTGTCTTTTTGCAAATACATTCTATTTCTGTAAATGTTATATTAATAAATATGATTTGTTACCAAGCCACCTGAACTAAAACAGTTTGCATTATAACCCAGTTACAGTTGCAGACGTAAAAAAATGCCTTACCTTTTCTGACACTGTGACTGCGGTAGACACGTCTGTCTGACTGAACAGTGGATAAGGCTCTGGCTCAGGTTCTTAATGAGTTGTATGATGTGCAGTGAGTGTCTTTCGTGTGTGTGTGTGTGTGTGTGTGTGTGTGTGTGTGTGTGTGCGTGTGCACGCACGCATCACTCTGATTCACTCAGACAGCTCGGCTCAGTCAGTTTGAATTACCACCGCCTCCCATCAATGCTCAGTGACCAATCATATGTGTGCATGCCAATGAAACAGTAACACCTTAATCTAGTCACAAGACCTCAAAATCTATCTATCTATCTATCTATCTGTCTGTCTGTCGGTCTGTCGGTCTGTCTATGTCTTACCTATCTGTCATTATCTATCTGTCTGTCTGTCTGTCTATCTATGTATCTATCTATCTATATCTTTTTTAAGGACTTGTACCTTATCTGGTGTGAGGGTCTGAGGACAGGATGCTGTGTTGCTGTTAAGCCCACTGAGGCAAATGTGTAGTTTGTGATATTGGGCTCTACAAATAAGATGGACTTGACTGTCAGTGTTTACCTAGCATTTTTTCTTTTCACGCTTTTTCTATCAGTTTTCAAGTGATCTATATGTCTTTCTATGTATCCATCTGTCTGTCTGTCTGTCTCTCTATGTTTGTCTGTCTGTCTCTGTGTGTCTGTCTCTCTGTTTGTCTGTCTGTCTCTCTGTTTGTCTATCTGTCTCTGTCTGTCTGTCCCTGTGTGTCTGTCTGTCTGTCTCTCTGTTTGTCTGTCTGTCTGTCTCTCTGTTTGTCTATCTGTCTCTGTCTGTCTGTCTCTCTGTCTGTCTGTCTGTTTGTGTCTCTCTCTCTGTCTGGCTGTCTCTCTGTCTGTCTGTTTGTGTCTGTGTCTCTGTCTGTCTGTTTGTCTCTGTCTCTCACTGTCTGTCTGTCTGTCTGTCTCCTTATCTAGCCATGGGACAAGGGAGCTTTATTGAAATTACTGAACTTCTTAATGAGAACTAAACAGCCATGACAGGACAGGACAGGACAGGACAGGACAGGACAGGACAGGACAGGACAGGACAGGAGAGGACATGAGTCTCACATCATGTACAGAGAACAGTCTGGATAAAACAGGCCTCACAGCAATCCCAAACTTCTCCCTTTCTCTCTGTACAGATTGGCGCTCAGCCGAAGAAGCCAGACTGTTTTAAGTTTAAGATCCGGTGTCAGGTGCACTCGTAGCCAACAGGCCGTGTCTTCAGTTTCTCATTCGTCTTTTTATTGATTACCAATAAGAGGTGACGATGCCCAACACCACCGGCCAAAACGCCGGGACCAGCTTTTTCTCTCGTCGACATCAAGAAAAGCATAAATGAGGAGGACATGTACACCCAGCACTCAGCGTGTCATACAGAGAACACCGTGTGTGACATCTTGCTGTGGTGAACCGGGACGTCTTCCTTCATGTGATGTTTTCATCACGGTGTCCCTCTGTGGTCGAGTTCAGCGTTGCCTTCGAGTATCTTGACTTGGTGAGGCCCGTGGTGTCCGCTGCAGCCAGCAGCTCAGAATAGCAGGCTTTACCATCGCCACGCTCACTGAGCTCTGACCGGCCGGCCTGGCTAATCCCTCCCCGACCCACTTAGCAACACACGCGCGTCGGAGCAAAGCCGGAGACAAGACCCTGGCCAACACACAACCCAGAGAGACATCCGTCGATCCGGGGGGGCAGAGGTCACCCCATCCTCAGGGTCAGCAGGTTCACGTCATTAATAAGATGTTTCATGGGGTGTCCGGGTAGTGTAGCGGTCTGTTCCGTTGCCTACCAACACGGGGATCCCGGTTTGAATCCACGTTACCTCCAGCTTGCAGACTACCACATGCCTCCTCTGATACATGTGGAGTCGCCAGCTGCTTCTTTTCACCTGACAGTGAGGAGTTTCCCCAGGGGGACGTAGCACGTGGGAGGATCACCCCCAGTTTCCCCTCCCCCCATAACAGGCACCCCGACTGACCAGGACCCACAGCCGGCTTCCCACCCGCAGACACGGCCAGTTGTCTGTAGGGACGCCCAACCAAGCCAGAGGTAACACGGGGATAGGAACCCGCGATCCCCCGTGTTGGTAGGCAACGGAATAGACCACTATGCCACCCGGACGCCCCCTGTAATACTTTTATTGGGAAGCTGACATAACTGTGTGTGTCTGACAACACTTGTTTTGCACGTGTGTGTGTGTGTGTGTGGCCACCGTGCCAGGCTATGAGATTCTGGTAGTGTTCACCTTGGTGCCTGTAACATTACCTCTGATGATGTGTAAGGCTTGTATGATTAAACTGTGGTGCGTTCAGGGAAGTATAGTTGCAATGGCCTATTTTGGTTAACTTATGTGTTTTAGAACCTGTTCAGTACGGCTGATCTTGGACAGGGTGGCACTCCCTGTCCAAATGGTTAGCGCAGTTGCCTCACGGCAAGAAGTTCCTGGGTTCGAGCCCTGGGGTAGTCCAGCCTTGGGGGTCATCCCAGGTCGTCCTGTGTGTGTAGTTTGCATGTTCTCCCTGTGTCTGTGTGGGTTTCCTCCGGGGGCTCCGGTTTCCTCCCACAGTCCAAAGACATGTAGGTCAGGTGAACTGGCTGTACTAAATTGTTCCTAGATGTGAATGTGTGTGTGTGTGTGTGTGTGTGTGTGTGTGTGTGTGTGTGTGTGTGTGTGTGGGCCCTGTGATGGCCTGGCGGCCTGTCCAGGGTGTCTCCCCACCCGCCGCCCAATGACTGCTGGGATAGGCTCCAGGATCTCCGCGACCCTGAGAGCAGGATAAGCAGTTCGGATAATGGGTGGATGGTCTTGGACAGGCTTGGCCCACCTGATTTTTCTCTTTGCCCATCTGCCTATGCCACAGGTACTAGAGCCTTGTGGGGGACACAATCACTCAATACTCCCACTGTTTAAAAAGGGAGTCCTTAGTAATGCAGGGCCACCGAGCCAAGAATATCTCACGTTTAGTAGTGAACATAACAGCTGACTAACACCATAAAATAAAATTTAAGCTACGATCCTGAAGATACATCGCCTACATTTGTTGTTTATTTCCATCGCTAACATTCTACACATATACTACATATTTAATCAAAAGTATTATGAATGTACACACAGACTTCATACAAGTTACACACAAGGAGATCAGAATGTTTGTAAACAAGGAGCGCCAAGCTACTTCCGGGTGGAGTCTAGTAGCTGGGTAGTGCTAGTAGCTAGCGTACATAACGGTTAGCTAGCACCAGTTGATCAGACAAATTCATTTTCAAAATGCCGAAATCGTGCTGTGTGTGGGGCTGTAATACCAAATGTACCCCGGCAAACAAGTTTTTAGGCTTTTTTCCGTTTTCCATCAGAGAAATCAAAATCTACCCGGCGAAGTCTGTGGGTACAGAGGGTAAAACGGACGAAGAGCACTGCTGACGTTACAAAGGTAGTGACATTGCCAGGAGGACTTACTTGTGCTGAACTGGGAGGAGGATGGAAACCATCCATTCATGACCGGATTTGTGGGAGACATTTTATTACAGGTGTAAACTACTAATAAGACACGTTAGCCGCTAGCTAACGGGTCTGACCCTTTGGCCGAGCGGTTAGTGATGTCGCCTTGTGGTGCAGCACACCCCGTTTCGAATCTCGCACCGGGCAAGAAAATGACCGGTTACACAGGTAAAAATTAACATCGTTGTGTATGTAATATTTGCTAGTAATATTTGATTTGCTAATGTCCCTTACGTAGCGCCACAACAAAGTCACGTGATGTACGTAACAACGTCAGTCGGAATCCGGTCGGTGAATAAACACCCAGCACGAGAGAAGTCGTCCTTGCTTTATTAATGTTATAAGTTAACTTAGCCAGGGGGCACAGATCATTACATGGTGTCAGAGTAGCGGAGTTTAAATACCCAATATGGATTCGTACGGCGTTCCAGCTCCACGGATGGACTGGGAATCGGCGAACTTACCTGAAGCATGGAGACGATTTCGACAAACAACGGAGCTAATGTTCAAGGGCCCCCTGCGCGGGAAGAACGAAGAGGAGAAATGCAGCTACCTCCTGCTCTGGATAGGGGAAAAAGGGCGCAATGTGCACAACACTTGGACACTCAGCGGAGAACAAGCCAAGAAGCTAGAAACGTACTACGATAAGTACACTGAGTACATCACCCCCAAAGCAAACCCGATTTATGCCAGATATACATTTCATGAAAAGATGCAGGGAGAGAGTGAATCCTTCGAACGATTCGTAACTGAGCTAAAGCTCCTAGTCAAAGACTGTGCCTACCCAAATGCCGACGAGATGGTCAGGGACCGCATCGTGTTTGCCACCAACTCACCCAGAGTGAGAGAAAAGCTACTGAGCCAGGGAGCTGAGCTAACGCTAGAAAAAGCCATAGATGTAGCCCGCTCACACGAGCTAGCAAAGCAACAGCTAAAGTTTATGGGCCAGGGCAGCACACATGAAACGGTGCACGCAATAGGCAGAAAGACTTACAAACCGAACACACCCAACGCAGCTAACGCTAACTTCAGACAAAGGGAAGGTCACGTTAGCACCGCCACTAGGGCGTGTAGCTATTGTGGAGGGCTACACGGCGCTAAAGCCACTTGCCCAGCTAAGGGTAAACAATGCATTAAATGCAAGAAGCTCAATCATTTTGCTAAAGTATGCAAGTCTAGCTCCCAGGGACAGACAAAGTACTACCGCGGCACAGTACATGCCGTCGGAGAGAACCCAGAAGAGTACACCACTGACAGAGAGCAGGACGAACTGTACTTCGCCAACATTACAGTGGAGAGCACCGCTGTGGGAGAACAGACAGAGCTGTACATAGACTGCGTCTCAATAGAGAACAACGGAAAAAGCAACGAGCAGGCTTACGTAGAGGTTGGAATTGGCACACCTCCACAGAAGGTAAAGTTTAAACTAGACACTGGGGCACAGGCCAATACTATTCCCACCAACCTGTTCCAGGCGCTGTTCAAAAATGTGACACTGAAACCAGCAATACACAGACTCACTGAATATGGAGGAGGCGCGCTGAGCGTGAAAGGCACATGCAAACTCAAATGTAAGTACAGAGACAATGCAATGATGCTGGACTTTTACGTCATTGACACAAACGCCCCACCAGTCATGGCAATGAAAACATGCCGTGACCTAAACTTGGTAAAAATAGTGATGGCTGTGAGCGAGGAAAACAATGTCACATCACAGAGCATAATGGATGAGTATGCAGATGTTTTCCAGGGAATAGGAGAGTTCCCAGGCGAGTGCACCTTCCGCGTCACACCAGATGCAACGCCGGTCGTCTGCCCGCCACGCAGAATCCCCATCGCCCTACGCAGCAAACTGAGGGACGAGCTTGCCAGCATGGAGAAAGGCGGCATAATCTGTAAGGTAACAGAACCCACAGAATGGGTGAACGCACTCGTCATTGTTGAGAAGCCAAAGACAGGCAAATTTAGAGTGTGTTTAGACCCCAGAGCTCTTAACAAAGTGATACAACGACCTCACTACCCCCTCCCCACGCTGGAGGACGCCACCACAAAGCTTGCTGGAGCTGAGTACTTTAGCGTGTTAGACGCGCGGTCAGGCTATTGGGCCATCAAACTGAGCACTGAATCCTCAATGTTGACGACATTTAACACAGTGTTTGGCAGGTATCGTTTCCTCAGACTGCCATTCGGAATCGTGTCCGCTCAAGACGAGTTCCAGAGACGCGTGGATGAAACATATGAAGGATTGGACGGTGTGACGGCCATAGTGGACGACATACTAGTGTTCGGCAAGACTAAAGAGGAACATGACCAGCGTCTCAGAGCGATGCTGAAGCGCACAAGGGAGCGAGGGGTGAGGCTCAACCCCGACAAGTGTCACATATGCGTGTCCGAGGTAACCTACTTCGGCCACACGCTCTCACACGAAGGCATCAAACCAGACCCACACAAGGTGAAGGCGGTCAAGGACATGCAACCCCCACAGAACAAAGCAGAGCTGGAGACAGTCCTCGGCATGATCAACTACCTCGCCAGATTCGCTCCACACCTCTCACAGATAAACTCACCCCTCAGACAGCTTCTGAAACAGGACAGTGAGTTTGTGTGGGATGCAGTCCACGACAAGGCGTTCCAAGAGATGAAGAATCTCATTACACAGCACCCAGGTCCAGTACTCTCATATTTCGACCCGCAGAAAGAGCTGCGACTCCAAGTGGATGCATCCAAAAGTTCTCACAGACATGGGGTTTCTCACACACCACCACAAGCCCCCACTACCCACAGAGCAACGGCCTCTTCGAGAAGACTGTCCAGACGGCCAAACGTATCCTGGAAAAAGCCAAAGCTGAGAACAAAGACCCCTTCATGAGCTTACTGGAGTATTGCAACACACCGGTGGACAACCTGAAATCACCGGCACGGCTACTGATGAGTCGGAGGCTGCGGTCCATTCTCCCATCAACAGCAAAACACCTGCAGCCACAGATCGCCAGTCAGGAGGATGTTCACAAAAGGAGAGAGGTATGTCAACAGCGCCAGCAGGCATACTACAACCGAACAGCCAAACCTCTGCCCCACCTGCCCGCAGGCACACCAATCCGCTTCCGGCAGGAGGATGGATCCTGGAGACCTGCAACTGTGGAAAGACCAGCGAACACAGACAGGAGCTACCACATCCAAACCAAAGAAGGTCAGATCTACCAACGCAACCGTCAACACCTGCGACAAAGCAGAGTGAACACTCACACTACACACACACACACTTCACAGTTGACTGTTACCAGCGCTAACAACAACACACAAGCCCATCAGCAAGAGCATGCTGAACCTCCAGACACGAGCAATCAGCGACAACCAGACACACAGCCTGGTTACACCACGAGGTCAGGTCGCACGATCAAACCAAGACAAATCCTTGACTTATGAATGTTAAAAAAAGAGAGAATTTTACACCAACCTGTACTATACCTGCTATGTTTTGAAAAGAAATATTTACAGCGTTCACTTACCTTGTGTACCTACCTGCTGTTTGCAGTTACCAGTAATGAAATGGAAAAAAAGATGAAATGTTATTACGGTGTCACATTTAGACAGTGAAGGAAATGTTTTACGCTACTTTGTTGCAGTCCAGTTATATAAGAGTTCCGCTTTCATATTCTTTCTTATTAAGATTTTTTTCGCTTATAAACGTGCTCAACGTGGTCTGTATCTCTGCAGAGAAACCAGCACTTTTCAGAAAAAGGGAGATGTAATATTTGCTAGTAATATTTGATTTGCTAATGTCCCTTACGGCTTTCCGTAGCGTCACAACAAAGTCACGTGATGTACGTAACAACGTCAGTCGGAATCCGGTCTGTGAATAAACACCCAGCACGAGATAAGTCGTCCTTGCTTTATTAATGTTATAAGTTAACATAGCCAGAGGGCACAGATCATTACAGTGTAGTGGGAGATTAATGGTGGGCTAGACTCAGGCTATGTAGGATAGGCTTTGTAGAAAATAGATACCTGGTTAGGTTCACAGAAGAGGTAGGCTATAGCCTAATAATCAAACACATGCGCCTATTATCCCCAACATAAACCCTGGTGTGCAAGATCCATTGTTGTGGCACCCGGCGTTACATTACCCAGACGTCAGTTGAGTTCCCCCAAACCCCGCCTGGCCAGCTAACCTTAACCACATTTTACATCAGCCAAAGTAACGTAAATCCCCGATCGCGTCATTACTAATGAACACAATATATTGTAGCGAATTCGGGGGACAACGCAACCACAGGGCGATACGGGTTCGCTACAATATACTGTTGTTCATGAAACGCTCAGCTTTCTATTGCCAGGCCTACTGCTTCGTTTTTGTTTCAACAGAATTATTAATTAATTAGTCGCGAACACTTCCGTATGTAACCAGGTTAAAATTGTTTTTATTTTATTTTGTTTGAGTATGAAATATCACCAAATCCTGTCTGTGTGCTGTTATTTGTGTTTACTACATTTTATTTTATGTCATTATTTACTTTTATGTATGTTTTACAACGACCGTCATATACATGTACTGTCGCTTTAAGAGAGAGGTCTTGTGGGTACACGGAAGAGGGAACGCGGGAGAGGCCATTTTTGTTTTGTGGGAGGAGTCTCAAGCAGCGATCGAGCCGAGCCACGCGTGTTTCTTAGCGTAGCACAGTTTTGCTGGTTGAGGAGAACGTAACCTTGGGTATCCCTGTAAGAAGATACTGCAAGCTGTGGGATAAAATACTTGTTTATCATTTCTTACATCGGAGTCCCGTGGACGGTTTCTCCTTCTAATGCACACGAGTGAAGTCCGGGCAGTCGTTGAACTTCGACCCCCACGTCCGTAAGAAACACCGCTCCCACTGGAGGACTGGACGTTTGTCGAAGGGTTTGAAACCAAAATAAATGGCAAGGTGGGCCAAATAGAGTCCTGTGTGCCCCCCCCCCTCCTTCCTTGATCATGATGATGATGATGAGAGACTGAGGGCCCCCCACAACACCTGGGGCCCCACCCAACTAGAACACAACGCAGAGCTACTGATGAGAGTGACGGGCGTGCAGCAGGCTGACCAGCATAGAACAGCATAGGACTGCCCCCGTTACACGTACCTTCTCATTCAGCTAGGCGACCCAAAAATGTCCCAAATGTCCGTTAGGAGCAAAACGTCCAGAGGTGGACAAATGTCTCGAGAGATGTGTCTCGAGACGGCACGTAGGCATATTATGCCTCGAGACCGGTTTGAGCTGAATGTCCTACCGTTGGACGAGGCTCCAACACAAACAACGTTAGCTAGGCTAGAGAGCATGATCCAACAAACGTTTGTATTGATGTTTACACACGTTATTCACAGCAAGTTGAAGATAAAATGAACACAAAAACAATAGTTTAATTTAATCTGCACTCAAAATTACTTTATTGTGCTCTTTATTTCATGCGCACATGGGACAACCCTTACAGAGCCCTTGCTACAGACGCGCTTCGACTCTGCCTTCTGTGTTGTGTAAGCGTTGCACTCCGCGAAGCCAGCCACCCGGAAGAAGGGTGTTTGTTGTTGTGACGTCACGCTGATCTCTCGCGCTACGCTTATGTCCCTGTAATGTTTTGAGTATCATAAATGACATAACGAGAACACAATGAAAAAAATGAGACAGGTCACTTTTTTTAAGCCGTTGTTGGCCGTTGGGCAGCGGGGTTGAAGACAGAAGGGCTCTTTTAAGACAGATCTTTGTCAATTTGGGAACAGCGTCAAAAAATCCTCCTCAGCCTCCCAAAGAAGCGACGCAGACGGCCCTTCTTGCACGTGACCTCATGTCCTCCCTCGGCCTCCGTCTCCTCCCCATCAGGCAAGGATGTTTCAATAAGGAATAAACCTCTTAAACAGTATTCTTCCATAGGGTCTGGACTGTTAAAGATTCTTTCCTCCTCTTTAACAGAGGATGGCGCTCCTGCCCTGGTCTCCTCCTCTTCATCAGGTGAGGATGTCTTCCCCCTTCTAGGTGGCATCTCTCTGCAGGGCACCATACCTCTGCAGGGCCTCCACCTGCTGCAGGAGCATGTCTTTGTCCAGGACAAAGACATCGGCTCCTTTTCTCGCTCCATGTCCTCCTTGGCAGAACGAGCAGCCTTAGCTCCCTCAGATTTGAGGAGATACTCGCTCTGGGGCATCTCATTCTGACAGAGGAGTTCCTTTAGATAAATATGGAGACGCTCCTTCTCCTCCTGCCACTGCTGGAGGTGCTATCTAACTCCTAGACCAAGATCTTTAAGACCAGGGTCCTGGTCGCTTCACCAGCGCCTCCTCTAGTCGGTTGGGGCGCCTGGTTGGGGGGGGGGGGAGTAGCGTGGTCCTCCCACGCGCTACATCCCCCTGGTGAAACTCCTCACTGTCAGGTGAAGAGAAGCGGCTGGCGACTCCACATGTATCAGAGGAGGCATGTGGTAGTCTGCAGCCCTCCCCGGATCAGCAGAGGGGGTGGAGCAGTGATTGGGACGGCTTGGAAGAGTGGAGTAATTGGCCATGTACAATTAGGGAGAAAAAAATATGTTTCTGATAGGAGCCACGCCAAGTCGTGTTTTAGATTTACAGCCGCGTTCTCATTCGTTTAGATTTACATGTTTCTCCATTCAATCTCCTGACGCCCCGGCTTTTGAACACAAGTTTTATTGTAGTAACATTAATTGAAATTAGATTAAATGACCCTTTACAAAGAAACACACTGATGACAAAGACGTGATTAACTTCGTGTGTCTACTGTTCTGCTACTTACAGCAACTAAACAAACAAATGGCCTAATAAAAGACATGACTATGTACAGTAATTACAGTCAGGTTATTCAACTAGTCCACACACACACACTCACTCACACACAACTATGTACATGTGCTTTGCATGTGGTTTAGTTTTTTTTCCTTCAAAAAACAGATAAAAGGTTACAAAACTGATAAATATTGTCCCAAAACATCACTTTTTTCAGTGCCTGAGCTCTCGCTGGAAGTTTAGTTACAGATGTTTATTGAAATCTGTCTGATGCAGCATAAAGGACAGTGAATACCACATACATAGAGCTCCATTTTGGAAAGGTCAAGGGTCACGTGGGCCAGTCACACTTGCTGTGGATTGTTCCTGTCATGGGTCAGTGGGGTGGGGTGGGGGGTGTTGTTGTTGCTGACTAGGTTGAGGAAGGTGCAAGGGTGATGATAATCGGGTGGGGAATCTATGACAGGCCAGCTGCCCTCAAGTCCACCCCTGATTGGTTAAAAACAGCAGAGGCCCCACCCCTCGGGTGTTGTGATTGGCCGTGTCACAGATAGACCCGCCTCAGGTCTCCGGGTGAGGTGATGGTGTTGCACTGCGGACACAACTTCTTGGCTCCCTAAAAAAAAAGAAGGAGGAAAGTTGAATTCAGTTCACGTGCACTGGGCTGAGTATTGCTATTATCTGTTCAAATGGATGCCTCGCCATGCGTGATGGTTTACCAGCGTTCGAAGCCAACACTCCTCGCAGTGGACATGCCAGCACTGGATGGAGGTGAGGGGGGTTGTGTATGTGTCCTGAATGGAAAGAAGGAAAGGTTTCCCACTCTGGTTAGGGACCTTTCAAGGACACATCCCATGACTTTTTCTCGGATATACACTACCGTTCAAAAGTTTGGGATCACCCAAACAATTTCGTGTTTTCCATGAAAAGTCACACTTATTCACCACCATATGTTGTGAAATGAATAGAAAATAGAGTCAAGACATTGACAAGGTTAGAAATAATGATTTGTATTTGAAATAAGATTTTTTTTACATCAAACTTTGCTTTCGTCAAAGAATCCTCCATTTGCAGCAATTACAGCATTGCAGACCTTTGGCATTCTAGCTGTTAATTTGTTGAGGTAATCTGGAGAAATTGCACCCCACGCTTCCAGAAGCAGCTCCCACAAGTTGGATTGGTTGGATGGGCACTTCTTTGAGCAGATTGAGTTTCTGGAGCATCACATTTGTGGGGTCAATTAAACGCTCAAAATGGCCAGAAAAAGAGAACTTTCATCTGAAACTCGACAGTCTATTCTTGTTCTTAGAAATGAAGGCTATTCCATGCGAGAAATTGCTAAGAAATTGAAGATTTCCTACACCGGTGTGTACTACTCCCTTCAGAGGACAGCACAAACAGGCTCTAACAGGTACTATTTAATGAAGATGCCAGTTGGGGACCTGTGAGGCGTCTGTTTCTCAAACTAGAGACTCTAATGTACTTATCTTCTTGCTCAGTTGTGCAACGCGGCCTCCCACTTCTTTTTCTACTCTGGTTAGAGCCTGTTTGTGCTGTCCTCTGAAGGGAGTAGTACACACCGGTGTAGGAAATCTTCAATTTCTTAGCAATTTCTCGCATGGAATAGCCTTCATTTCTAAGAACAAGAATAGACTGTCGAGTTTCAGATGAAAGTTCTCTTTTTCTGGCCATTTTGAGCGTTTAATTGACCCCACAAATGTGATGCTCCAGAAACTCAATCTGCTCAAAGAAGTGCCCATCCAACCAATCCAACTTGTGGGAGCTGCTTCTGGAAGCGTGGGGTGCAATTTCTCCAGATTACCTCAACAAATTAACAGCTAGAATGCCAAAGGTCTGCAATGCTGTAATTGCTGCAAATGGAGGATTCTTTGACGAAAGCAAAGTTTGATGTAAAAAAAATCTTATTTCAAATACAAATCATTATTTCTAACCTTGTCAATGTCTTGACTCTATTTTCTATTCATTTCACAACATATGGTGGTGAATAAGTGTGACTTTTCATGGAAAACACAAAATTGTTTGGGTGATCCCAAACTTTTGAACGGTAGTGTACATATATCCATTATCGGCACTGCTGACAGAAGGTCATATTATTCAGTATTAACTATCGTATTATTCAGTATTAACTATCATATTATTCAGTATTAACTCGTATTATTCAGTATTAACTATCATATTATTCAGTATTAACTCGTATTATTCAGTATTAACTATCATATTATTCAGTATTAACTGTCGTATTATTCAATATTAACTCGTATTATTCAGTATTAACTATCATATTAGTCCGTATTAACCACATGTCCAGACCATCTCAATCTTGCCTCTCTTGCTTTGTCTCCAAACTGTCCAACCTGAGCTGTCTCTCTAATATACTCGTTCCTAATCCTGTCCTTCCTCGTCACTCCCAGTGAAAACCTTAACATCTTCAACTCTGCCACCTCCTGTCTTTTCGTCAGTACCACTGTCTCCAAACCATATAACATAGCTGGTCTCACATCCATCTTGTAAACCTTCCCTTTAACTCTTGCTGGTACCCTTCTGTTGCAAATCACTCCTGACACTCTTCTCCACCCTGCCTGCGCTCTTCTTCAAGCGTCCACTAGATGGCGGCATGACGCTACGTTAAACTAGTGGCGTTCATTTGATGATTTTATCCGTCAGGGTTTGTTTGCGCCTCTTCAGTTTTTGGCGTGTTTTTTTCCGTTTCATGTCAAAAAGTGGATTCTGTTTTTAACTTGACAGTGATTTCTGGAACAATTAAAGGCAGCAGCATATCCAGTACTTGAAAGTGATTCATACAGACAGATGTTTGGTGATATCTGAGAAGGACAGAATAAAAAAACATTTTATTTTGTCTTTGCGGGCCTTTAATATCCTAACTGTGTTTCATTTTTGACCAACACTAATTACATATGCTAATACGTGGGTAGATTTAAAAAATATATATGCTGACGACATGGCCTCCCCTTAGAATAAGCGTGTCATAAAATCCACGACCCGTCTATGCAGGGATTTCTACAAAGAAACACAAATTTCTAAAATGCATTGTTTAAACATTGTGTTTAAGTCCAAGTGTCAAACTCAGCAATGCATCAAGTCGTATTCCTGGTGCGTGAATCTGATTCCGGCATACTCACCATGCAGATGAGGCATTTAAATCTGTCTCCTTTGGACAGCTGTTTCTCTAAATCCCGTATCCGCACTTTAAGCACATCTAGAGTTGTCAGGGAAGAGTCCTCCGAGACCCTGCACACACACACACACAACACACATGCACGGAGAGTAACACGAAGGGAGATGGGGGGAGGGCATCAGTTAGGCAGACACTGGAGAGTCATTTATAAATCGAAGACAGATTAAATTATTCGCTGGCCAACATGGACAGTGAGCGTGAAATTTAGCAGCAATCAAATTGCCTCCATTCACTGTCTCATTTATCATAAGCAGAGGAGGAGGAGAGGGCAGTGAGAGAGCTGTGTGTGTGTGTGTGTGTGTGCAGGTGTCAGTGTCCTCACAGCCAGACACACACACTCACAGTATATAAGATATGTGCTAACGTGAGGTGTGAGGCGCAGCAGACGGGATACAATGCATTAAGTGTGATGAAATGTGTGTACAGTGCATGCATCTGCGCCGATCAGCCTGATTGATGATGTCATCACAGTGATTTAGTATTGTGTTCCACACTAGCGGCAGCAGGAGGAGGTAGCCTCTATACCCATATGATACACACCGACTACAACAGGTCTGGTGGTCAGTCATAACACACAGCTGACAGGTCTCTCTCCCTCTCTCTCTCTTGTTCAGCGAGTGACAGAAACAGGAGCGCTAACAAAACGATGAGGACGTCGGTAGTTTCTTGTTAAATTTCAGAAAGTGACCCGTGCCTTTTCCCAGTGTGCAGACATACAGTACAGCTGTGGGACTGCTGTGATGCATCACTCAAACTTACATCTCTATCTCCGTGTTTTTACAAGTCTGGGGCACACCGGCTATCCTGCTGTCCGCTTTGCTACCGTCGGCACTGCTGGTTGATGGACTTCCTGGGAAAAAAATGACCCGCAGAGATGCTATTTACACATTTTATATTTCGATATAGAAATCCTTGTTGCTTATGTTCACACTGAAATCCAAGAAGTAATTTCTTTTATTTCTTTTTTTGAGCTCAACAAATAAAATAAATTTAGATTAATTATTTAAGTATTTATCAATTTGGTATTTGCCCAGCACACCTTCATTCGGCCATTTTGAGTGATTGAGGTCGACTCTGGAGTCAGGCAACGTGCTGCTGCTGCAAAGCAGAATAAAACATACATATAAAGTTTAAAATAAGCATGTAATATATGGTCGATAGCATGCAGTCAACCCATAGTTTAGTTTGATTCCACATACGAGTTCAGATAAAAATAGTAAAACAGCGATGCCATAAAGTGTCGGACATACTTCACTGCTGTCTGTCTGGAGCTCTCTGCTGAACACGGGATCACATCCGTCTCTGTGTATCTGAGGGAAGCTCAGGAAACAGGAAAGCCACTGTGTGTATCTATGTGTGTGTATATATATATATATATAGAGAGATATACACACACATATATATAGATATATAGTTATCATGATAAAAAATATTTATTTATATATGAATAAAACGAAATATATGGGTAATCTACAGAGACAACTATTGATATGTTTAAGGTATGACATCGCCCGAACGTTAAGAAGTTTGTATGAAAGTTTTATTTTGGTTTATTCAGTTTCTAATGAGTTAATTATTATTCATTGAAAGGCAACTTTCTTGAGGCAAGAGACATTTTTTATATACTTTAATTATTTTAATTTATATTTATAAATATATTTATGCATATTTAAATGCATGATTTTCCCTCATCTTGGTTGGGATTTAAACAGATTCTTTGTCTGTATGAATGAAAAGACATGGCGGCGCGGCACTAAACTTTTCTAACCTAACTCCCCATGTGTTCTCTGTGCTGACAGAATCCCCTTGCTCTTAACGTTTGGTCCCTTCAGACGACTCACTGTCTTTTCACATCCATTATTATTAGACTACATTTCTCAAACCCACAACAAGCAACGCAAATAAATATGACTGACACTACTCCTAAAACTATTAAAAAGAAAAAAAACACAAACAAAATAAAATTATTCTTTCGCTCTAACCAGATTTTGAATGTGTGCTACAAGAGAAGCAGCGGCTCTGGTTCAGACTGTGTTCGGAGAACCAGCTCATCCTCAGTACAGGTGGGAAGTGAAAGGCTGAGGTGTGTCTGGGTTAAAGGATACTGGGCTCGCCCGTATTCCAGAGTATCGTCTCCATCCACGTCCAGGTCTGCATCGCTGTCCCGGCCCTCCTTAGACGTGGTGCTCACCAACACCGCCCCTAAGCAGACACGCCGTTATGTTAAAGTCCCATCAGCAAAGCAGCGATCAGACTCCACTTTTCCTGTCTGAAAACCTCCATCACTGCATAATAACACATTCAGCAACAGTTCTTTATGTAAATTACTAATATTGTGTTTTTTATGCCTTAATCCTCAACTTTCTCAAGAACTGTGAGGGAGTGAGTGGTCTATTGCTCAATTATATTCATGAGCTGACCTTTGAGTCAGCTCATGAATATAATTATGAATATAATTATGAATCATGAATATAACTAGTACAAGCAAGTGGTAAGGGTAGGCGGGGTTTCGTACTTTGATGATCTGATCTGATTGGCTGTTTCTAAATGAGTGTCTGACGAGAAAAAAAATAATTTGAGAGAAGGTCAACGAGGGGAACTCTTTCAAAAAGACAAAAATTGAGAAACCGAATTCTAAATTCTATACTTGGTATATATATATATATATACTAATGATCGATGCTCGGCTGCCAGGGGGAATCGTCCTCAGCCACCCTGAGAGAGCAGGATAAGCGGTTTGGATAATGGATGGATGGATAACATATATATATATATATATATTTATTTTTATTTTTTTAATACACAATGTATGATGGTTAAAGTAATAAGTGACGTTAGGAAAAGATATCGGGGTTTCAGTTTCGGTCCCACATTAATAGCCGTTGAGTTGTTAAGGTCGCCAGTACAATGGCACGCCTGGACATGCAGATTTTTTTTCTTTCCTTTTTTTTTTGTTGCCATCTCTGCGATCATGGAAAGGTGAATTTGGGATTGGTGTCATGCTCACCCCCCCTCCCCCCCGGCGCTCCCTCTCTCTGTCACTCTCTGTGTCTGATGTATTCGCAGGTCAGAAGCCGTCATTTTTTCAACTAACCTCGCAGGCACGCTTGTTACGCCGTGATCGGGACTGAAAAGTTCAGTGATTTTTCAACTGCTGCTCAGTCGCATCAAACACCCTCCGCTGAGCACAGATCACACACACACTGAAACCTCAGTGTCTCACGCGTACAAAAAGCAAGTACGCATTTGCAGTTCTGCACGCACACACACACACACAAATCAACACACAAAATTATAGGTTTTGCTTACCTTTAAACCCCCCAAGTAGAGATGTCATCTGTATCCTTCGTCTCTCATTCCACTCATCCAATGACACCAGGTCCACAGAGCCCTCCTAACACACACACACACACACACACACACACACACACACACACACAGAGTATTTCACTGTCTCGGTGAATAGGTCCATATGCCTGCGACAGCCTCTGGGCATGTCTCTGCTGTTGTGTTTTCATAGCTGTGAACCGGCAGTGCAGACCTCTGGTCTTTGCACATGGACACACACACACACACACACACACACACACACACACAGACAGTGATCCTGATGTAAAGCGAGCACACAGCGACAAGCGTTCGAAATGGCAGCAAAGAGGAAACCAGACCGTTTCTTACTCTCAAGTCTGACAGCGACATGTTATGGCCAGACCTCACATGCTGTAAAAAACACTTCTCTGCAGGACAGATATCAGCTTGTCTTTTTTTTTTTTAGTGAAAACTGCTGAAAAATTCTGTAGACCTGGATTTCATAGGACATACCTGGCCCTCCCCCGGCTTCCTCCTCTTCAGCTTGCCAATCCTGGCTGAGGACAGACAAACAGAGATAGTGTTAAGAGAAATATGCAAACTCGACTCGAAAAAATTAAAAATCACTTTCTATAATGACCGTATAACAATGCAAGTGTATATATTTGTCATAAGACGAAAATAAGATGAGCATGTGGCATTCATGTTATTAGTTTTTACGACTACTTTAATATATACACTTGCTTCAAATGCTTTGCACAATATCAACAACAGCTACAAGCTCTTTGCAGATGACATTATTGTGTCCTTGTGTAACTCCAGCAAACAGGAGTCCCCACGTTCTGAAACAACATCAAGAATATGAACGTATGGGAAGCCAGGAGACAGAGAACACATGATGCTGTTTTAACCCTCTTTCTGACACGAGGTTAAATACATTAACCCCCACCCATACACACATACACACACACATACACTATCCCTGTCCATCTCACACACCCTGATCTCACCCCCCCCCCCTAAACACAGAGATATAAAAGTTAACACGGCAGAACACCGACTGCAGTGCGGCTCCCACTGTGCCCTGACTGACTGCAGATCGCATAAGGGGACATTAAGTTTTAGGACCCCTCTAATTCCCCTGCTGCATGACAGTGGGGCTCTGGAGGAGATGGGTGTGTGTGTGTGTGTGTGTGGGAAAGAGAGAGTGGGGGCAGGAAGGTGGCAGCCGTGACCCCCGCACTCTATTGTCCTGGCAACTGTAATGAGGGTTAAAGAGACGGTCATAGATGAGGAAGACCTCATCACACAGACAGAAAGGGAAAGAAAGTGGGGGGGGGGGGGAAAGTGGGGGTTGATTAACCAACAGAATAGACCTCCTCCCCTTCTCTTCTTTCTCCACCTTTGCTCCTATACTCCAGGACGTGTTTAGAAGCTCATTATGCTGTCCTGTTATAAGCCCCAGTAAAGGCTAACAGAGCCCGACAGGGCCGGCAGTCTGAAGAGTCCGCTACGAGCCGCCAAGCGGGCAGATAATAACGTAGGACGATGTCTACAGGGTCAGCTGACTTCAGCACAGACTTAGAGCAGTGTATTTACAGCATGTTTGACGTCATGTCTCAGAAAAGACCGCAGATGGTATAGTTTGTTTACCGTCAGGTGGCAGCCCCCCCCCCCTTCTCCCCAGTTGTATTCGGCCAATTACCCCACTCTTCCGAGCCGACCCGGTTGCTGCTCCACCCCCTCTGCCGATCCGGGGAGGGCTGCAGACTACCACATGCCTCCTCCGACACATGTGGAGTCGCCAGCCGCTTCTTTTCACCTGACAGCGAGGAGTTTCACCAGGGGGACGTAGCATGTGGGAGGATCACGTTATTCCCACCAGTTCCCCCTCCCCGCCCGAACAAGCGCCCCAGCCGACGAGAGGAGGCGCTAGTGCAGCGACCAGGACACATACCCACATCCAGCTTCCCACCTGCAGACACGACAAATTGTGTCTGTAGGGACGCCCGACCAAGCCGGAGGTAACACTGGGATTCGAACTGCCGATCCCCATGTTGGTAGGCAATGGAACAGACCGCCATGTCACCCGGACGCCCCAGGTGGCAGCTTTTTAAACACCATGCTGTTATTATCCCAGGTGTTTGGTCTTTAGTCAAACAGGCCAACTCTGAGTTTGTTATCGGACAAACTTGGGTTCAGATCCAGGGACTCCCACAGAAAGAGTTTGATAGAAAAGTGAGTGCAGCAATGAAAAGTGCCAGCCGGCGGGTCTTACCAGCTTGGAGGCAGTCTAGATGGGCTCCTGCGCTGTGGGGGCGTAATGGGGCAGATTTGACGTAGCACCTGCACCAGCAGAGGTCATCGACTGTTAACATATCAAGAGGTCAAAGTTGAAAAGTTAATAACTCCTCTGCTCGTGGGGGCGCTAGGTCAGGGCAAGGGGGCAATGCCTCTCTGTCTGGGGTAAAGTAGACGGAGGAGGTGATGCTGGTGGGTTCAGTGTGAGCAAAGCAAAACCACTGGAGGTTATTACTGCAAATCTGACTTCTTACTTTCTGAATAGAAGAGGTTTTGTGAATAATGGAAAAGAATTACATATCTACTCATAATGTGTCATCCTAGTAAAGCAAATGTGCTAACACTTGCTATGAAGCACATCTTTATAATACATTATCTATGAAGTACATCTTTATAATACATTGTAAGTGCATTTATCTGACATTATGAGTCTATGGTCGTACAGCTTTGTGAACCACTTTTGTGCATATTGAATAAAGTGAACCAGTTTTTCATAATGTATTATAGAGCTCTATTCATAACCATGCATGAGAAGGGATTCATAAAGCTTTACATCCATAGACCCATACGGTCCTATAGGTCCCAGGTGTTATAGACACTATAGACATACTCCATAAGTCACTACCATTACATATTTCTAAAACATTATGATGTGTTTTATAACCATCACTATAGGTTATCATAATTAGTGTCCTAACAACCTATTAGCATGTTTATAGTTCTTTTTTTGTGTGGGGGGGATTCCCCCCCCTTTTTCCCCCCAATTGCATCCAGCCAATTACCCCACTCTTCCAAGCCGTCCCGGTCGCTGCTCCACCCCCTCTGCCGATCCAGGGAGGGCTGCAGACTACCACATGCCTCCTCCGATACATGTGGAGTCACCAGCCGCTTCTTTTCACCTGACAGTGAGGAGTTTCACCAGGGGGAAGTAGTGTGTGGGAGGATCACGCTATTCCCCCCAGTTCCCCCTCCCCTCCGAACAGGCGCCCCAACTGACCAGAGGAGGCGCTAGTGCAGTGACCAGGACACATACTCACATCTGGCTTCCCACCCACAGACATGGCCAATTGTGTCTGTCCACACTCCTCTCTTGCTCCCTCTCTCTCGTTCTCGTGCTCTCTCGTGCGCCCTCTCACTCGCTCTCTCTCTCTCAATCATTCTCTCCCTCTCTCGCGCACTCTCTTTCTCTCCCTCTCTCGTTTGCTCCCTCTCTCGCTCTCTCCCCCTCTTGCTCGCGCTCTCTCACTCTCTTTCCCTCTCTCCTTCTCACTCGCTCTCTCCCTCTCTATCGCTCACTCTCTCTCTTTTCTCTTTCCTTAATTCATGTGCAACCTTAACTGTGTTTCCTGCTCCTGTGTTTTCAGCTACACTTGCTCTCCAAAGCTCTTGATAAAAATCCACAAGAACACACAATATGATATGAAGGTAAACAAAACAGCAGACAATCAGACCAGCGACAGGTGGAGAACAGGAAGTGGAGTCCGTGCATGTCAACATACCATTCAGTCTCGTATGTCTGTTGGCCCTCACGCGGAGAAAGGTCTGTGAAGTACAAGAGGGTTTAGGAGATTCACTGAGCCGTGCTTTATTTATTCTCCATTTGTTCTCTCTCTGGCATTTACCCTCATCCTTCATCCTAACCAGCGACCCAGTAGATGGCAGCAGGACATTTAGCATGTGCACATCTCATACTGACGTGGCTGCACCTCCATCTGCTCATCATGAAGACCAACAATCATCATCATCCAGTAGATGATGTCTTACGGAAATATCCAGAAATATGACAACATTTTGAGAAATCACCATCTCATTTCATTTCAAAGATGTGTGTGTGTGTGTGTGTGTGTGTGTGTGTGTGTGTGTGTGTTTTGGGTGGGGTGTCAAATCCAGTGAAGAGTGAGTGTGGTACCACATGGGTCACTCTCGTGTGTGATGGGCTACGTTGCTCATGAGGGTCTTCATGTTGAACACGTGGGAGCTTGCTCAGTGTATGAGGACTGCTCAAACATCACTGACGGCTGTTTAATTACTATATTTATTTTTTTTTACAAAAGAGCCTTGCTCTTACATGTAGTCATGACATTTATACTCCGTTAGAAAGGTTAAGACAAATGATCTTCTACAAAAGTGACCAGGATTTTGATTTTAGAGCTTAAAGTTAAATTGTAATCGAGTGTTGAATTAAACTGAAAATAAAATAACTCAAACAAAACTTTTGAAAATTATCTTTCCAGACTAACTCCGATGTGATGTCTGTTTTCCAAATAAATATCCGGGGTATCCGTCCGTTTGTTTCTGTTTTAATACCTCCTGGTTTCCCAGAGGATGTCACTCATGTACAGAGGGTGCTTGCTGTATTTACATGTTCATTCTGACTCGTGTGTGTCCGTCCTACCTGGTATCTGTCTGACTGGACATCCTCGGCGGGGTGGGGTGGGGAGCTGGGAGAACCCCCTTCACGTTTTATGTGTAGCGAGAGAGAGAGCGACTGAAGAAAAGAAGAACAGAGAAAAGAAAAGAGAGTCGGAGTCAAAAACAAAAGGCTGAATGAAGTGGCAAGATGAGCAGACAGTGTGTTATCACACCCGAGACCTCGTCTTCACTGTTATTTACCTTGGGGGTCCCTATGAGGTGGTCCCGCTGCACCGGCGTGGCACTGTACACAAGAGGGAGAGAAAAGGTGTTCACATGTGAGCTCATCTTCAACAGTCACACACACACACACACACACACACACACACACACACACACACACACACACACATAGGACCTCTGCCACATGCACACACAAATGTGTGTGTTTTTATGTCTGTGTGATGATGCCTTATTTTACCTCGACTCTGATCTGTCATGGACACACACACACACACACACACACACATACACACAGTCTTATCCCCAGGGGCCAAGTTCAATTTGAAACCATTACTGTCCACGGCGCGGTCGTTAAGCAGATTTGGAGTGTAATGTCTTTATTGGAAAAATCATTCTTCTGGTCTAACCAGCAGGTAATGTGTGTGTGTGTGTGTGTGTGTGTGTGTGTGTGTGTGTGTGTGTGTGTGTGTGTGTGTGTGTGTGTGTGTGTGTGTGTGTCTGACTGCACCTGTAAATCAGTGTGGGTGCCTCTTTTTAGTGTGTGTGTGTGTGTGTGTGTCTTTGTGCACACGTGCCTGCTCGTGTAAAAGGCTGGAAGCGGCCATTAGGGGGACATTATTTGCCTGCTATAGGATTTGTCGCCCCGAGGCCAGAGGATGCTATATGAAATATGTAGAGAACAATGAGGCAGCTTGTAAGCAGCGCACTCAGGTGTCGGAGAAGACGGGAGAGACCACTGGATACGGGGGTCCGTCAGGACACAGTAGCTGTCAAGTCGGTTTATCAGCCAATCAAACACAATAAAAAAAAAAATGGGACGCAAAAAAAATGGAGAAAAATATACAAAAGAAATATAAAATATACAAAATTTTGAGAGGGTCTGCTTGGAGAAAGAAACTACAACGCAATGTTGATAATGGAGGAGGAGGAAGATTAAGACATGAGGAAGATGACGCTAGACCAGGATGCTAATGGTGGCCTGATAGTGAATATTCAGTGTGCATCCACTGATGTTTTATTGCATAGATGCTCCATTGGGGGCGGCATGGTGGCACAGTGGTTAGCACGGTCGCCTCACAGCAAGAAGGTACTGGGTTCGAGCCCCGGGGTAGTCCAACCTTGGGGGGTTGTCCCGGGTCATCCTGTGTGGAGTTTGCATGTTCTCCCCGAGTCTGCGTGGGTTTCCTCCCACAGTCCAAAGACATGTAGGTCAGGTGAATCAGCTGTACTAAATTGTCCCTAGGTATGAATTTGTGTGTGTGTGTGTGTGCTTGTGTGTGTGGGCCCAGTGATGGAATGGTGGCCTGTCCAGAGTGTCTCCCCGCCTGCCTGCCACCCAATGACTGCTGAGATAGGCTCCAGCATTCCCACGACCCTGAGAACAGGATAAGCGGTTCGGATAATGGATGGATGGATGGATATTTTTCCTTGTTGGTTTAATTTTTGTACAAAGATTCGTATTCCCCGGCATACAAATACTCCAAGATTGATTTCTACTAGATACCCTCAGACCCCTCCTCCACAGTGTTGTTATGTCCCCTGTGTGTTTCCATGTCAGCATCACCTCCACTTCCATCACATGTGTGGTGGAAACTTTCCTCAGATATCAGCGAAAAACCTGAACTTTAATGTGTCTGGGTTTATTCCCGCTGGGGCCGCCCATGTTTAAAAGGTGCACACTCGGCACACGGTGCAAAAAAAAAAAAAAAGCACACGGGAAGACGAGAAGACAGCTGTCGGGTGTCGAGGGCCTGAGGATTTAATGTGTCGTTTACTGTCGTCTGTTTCAGGGGTTCCCAAACTTCTTCTTGTCCCGTCCCGCCTGTGGAGATGCTTTTTGACCCGGGACCCACCACATATTTATTGTCGTAAAATAAGCAATAAATTCTCAGTATGTGTGAAGAAGCCAGACGATTAAAAGTCCATTCTCGATTAGTCATCCACGCAGTATTCCCATTTTCAGTGTGCCGTCATTAATGAAACAGAATAAGGAATGTTAACGCGGTGTTCTGCAATACACAATTCATTGCATTGTTTTCACTGACTCAAAAATACAATAAAATTAATGTTTTCTCTCCTTATCTAAATAAAAAAAGATATTTCATCACACAAAAAAAAACTAGATGTACTTTTTTTTCTCTGTCTCCAAACAAAATGTGTTTACTGTGGATATCCAGCGACCCACAGCTGGAAAACCACCGGTCTACTGTATCTAGCTCCCCCCCCCCTTTTCTCCCCAGTTGTACTTGGCTAATTAACCCACTCTTCCGAGCTGTCCTGGTCGCTGCTCCACCCTTTCTGCTGATCCGGGGAGGGCTGCAGACTACCACATGCCTCCTCTGATACATGTGGAGTCGCCAGCCGCTTCTTTTCACCTTACAGTGAGGAGATTCACCAGGGGGACGTAGTGCGTGGGAGGATCACGCTATTCCCCCCAGTTCCCCCTCCCCCCTCAACAGGTGCCCCGACCACCAGAGGAGGTGCTAGTGCAGCGACCAGGACACACCCACATCCGGCTTCCCACCCACAGACACAGCCAATCGTGCCCGCAGGGATGCCTGATCAAGCCGGAGGTAACATGGGGATTCGAACCAGTGATCCCTGTGTTGTAGGCAACGAAATAGACCACCATGCTATCCGGGTGCCCTTCTACCCCTCTTTAACTGGGAATGTAAAGACTGCAACTGGATTTGAGGGTCATGCAAACAAGTGTGAGTTGACGTGAGGTGACTTGACGTGTACCCGGGTTGCACTGGATTCAGGTGGTGTCGGTGTGGTGGTACCTGATGTGCAGTTGGGCCAGTTTGGCCAGTTCCTGCTCCATGTGATCCTGCAGCTCTCCTGGCCGCAGCACACACTGACACACCGGACACACGGGGGCCTGCGAGTCATACAGGCCCTTCAGCTTACCTGGACGCAGAGAGAGGGAGGGAGGGAGGGAGAGAACGAGAGAGGGAGGAGAGAGACAGAGGCGGGGGTCAGACAGAAGCAGAACAGTTGGAACAGAAAGTATAAAGTGAATAGCAGTTGTAGTGACTATGAACTGGTGTCTACTATTCAGATGTTTTCTGCTTGCACTTGCCCTTTGTTTGCTCTCACAGCTTTTTGCCTGTTTTACTGTTTTGGGGTAATATTAATCCATCTCATCTCTCATCATCAGCCGCTTCTCCGGGGTCGGGTCACGGTGGCAAGCTAAGTAGGGCACTCCAGGCACCCCTCTCCCCAGCAACACCCTCCAGCTCCTCCTGGGGGCCCCCCCAAGACATTCCCAGGCCAGATTAGACATGTAGTCCCTCCAGCGAGTTCTGGGTCTACCGCAGGGTCTCCTCCCAATTGGATGTGCCCGGTAAACCTCCAACGGAGGGAGCCCAGGAGCCATCCTAATCAGATGCCCAAACCACCTCAATTGGCTCCTTTAGATGCAAAGGAGCAGCAGCTGTACTCCGAGCTCCCTCCTGGTGTCCGCGCTACTCATCCTCTCTCTCATGTTGAGCCCAGACACCCTACGGAGGAAACTCATTTCAGCTGCTTACATCCACGATCTCACCCTTTCAGTCACTACCCAAAGCTCATGACCATAGGTGAGGGTTGGAACAAAGGGTGACTGGTAAATTGAGAGCTTTGCCTTCCGGCTCAGCTCCCTCTTCACCACAACGGTCCGGTACAACGTCCGCATTACTGCTGATGCTGCACCAATCCCCCTGTCAATCTACCGCTCCACCCTACCTTCACTCGTGAACAAGACCCCGAGACACTTGAACTCCTTCACTTGAGGCAACAACTCATCTCCAACCCGGAGGGAGCAATCCACCATTTTAATCTATCTTTTACTTTATTCTCCTATTCACCACCTATTGATAATCTAAGACACTGTTACAGTAAATGTACTCGACACATAACATGTACTCTTGGCTTTGATATGATTACTATCAAGCAAATGTACTACTACTTTATATAGTAGTGTACTATTTACAGAAGATTTGGGAATGGTTGCAATCACGGCATTGTAATCCCCCCCCCTTTTTTTGGACCCCCCCCCCCCAATTGTATCCGGCCAATTAACCCCACTCCTCCAAGCTGTCCTGGTCTCTGCTCCACCCCCTCTGCTGATCCGGGGAGGGCTGCAGACTACCACATGTCTCCTCCAATACATGTGGAGTTCGCACCCGCTTCTTTTCAACTGACAGTGAGGAGTCTCACCAGGGGGACGTAGCATGTGTGAGGATCACGCGATTCCCTCCAGTCCCCTCCCCCCCCCAACAGGCGCCCTGACCGACCAGAGGAGGCGCTAGTGCAGCGACCAGGACACATATCCACATCCGACTTCCCACATATCCACATCCGACTTCCCACCCGCAGACATGGCCAATTGTGTCTGTAGGGACGCCCGACCAAGCCGGAGGCAACACGGGGATTCGAACCGGTGATCCCCGTGTTGGTAGGCAACGGAATAGACCACCATGCCACCGCAGCATTGTAATCCTTGAAAGAGTGGACCACTCTTTCAAGGATTAGGATGTGCACATCCTTGATATGGAGGAACACTGGTTTGAACGGGAAGTCAGAGAGGCCATCTATGTGAAAAGGAAACGAAGAGGGAACGACCATCCCTGAACCGGGGGGGAAAGCACATCTGTCACCATCTTACAATGCCGTGATTGCAACTATTCCCCAACCCTCTGTGAAAAGTACACATGGCCACTGAAACTCTAGTTAATGGTCACATCCATACTTGCATATGAAACCGATGGCTGGTTTCGGTGGTTATGCCACTGTGTTGTTCATAAGGGTGGGACACCTGCAGTCAGCTGAGACTGAAGAGGTCACTTAGACGAGTGATGGAACGGTTCTCTCAATAAAGGCTGTGTCCAGATGAACTGATTCAACTTTCTTTCTTGGAGAGGTCACCCTGCACGCCTGCCTATATTCCATCACCAGTATTTATTAATGAGGTCATTTCAGCGAGGCAGAGGACATCTACCAAACCTATCAACCAAACATTTGTTGATTCGCTTCTTAGTTGAACTGTTTTGACTCGGCCTGCCGCTGTGCTTTACAAGTTCCCTGAAGGATAACTAGATTATATCTTATCAAATGAAGTACATGAGTGATCCTGATGATCATTAATTAACTCACACACTGGTCTCAAGTGTGTGTGTGTGTGTGTGTGTGTGTGTGTGTGTGTGTGTGTGTGTGTGCGCGCGCACGTGTGTGTGATTAACTCAGTCACTGGTCTCAAGTGTGTGTGTGTGTGTGTGTGTATGTGTGTGTGTAATTAACTCAGACAAGTCTCAAGTGTATGTGTGTGATCTTGATGTGTGTGTGTGTGTGTGTGTGTGATTAACTCAGTCACTGGTCTCAAGTGTGTGTGTGTGTCTCTCTCTCTTTGTGTGTGTGTGTGTGTGTGTGTGTGTGTGTGTGTGTGTGTGTGTGTGTGTGTGTGTGTGTGTGAGTGTGAGAGAGAGATCTTTTTTTATGCTCTCTTCCACTCTTTCTGTCAATAGCACCGATATGACTAGAGACACACACACACACACACACACACACACACACACACACACACACAGGGAGACATACTGCTCTGGGCCCCCTGCTGTCAGCATGTTGACATCATAGGCTCTCAGTAGGAACATTACCCAGGAGGGCCACTCGGCCCATTGGGCCCCACTGATGGATTGCTGCCATAAGCAGCCAGCTGGGAGCCAGAGGAGCTCCACTATATCAAGATTTTACCTAGTAGATGAGGTGATTTACTCCTGAAAGCCATCAATCACCTGGCGAGGGCTAGTAGGTACGATGTGCCCCTAATTTTCCCCATCTCGACACAGTCAAGAGAAAACAAATGACTACCGCGAGCCATGACAATCCAGCATGTCATCCTTTAACGCACAATATAACTACATATTTCAAACATGTTAACGTAGTTATATCTGTGAATGGTACATGGCACACACCTGGAGGACCTTATTATCCGACCGCCGGACTGTGGCCTCGTCCCCAGATGACCAGAGACATGACAGGCTCTGTGACGGCCCCCGTCTGTCGGTAAGTGCCGTCCCCTGACATCAGTTGAGCTATGAGCCCCGATAATGAGGAGCCAAATAGGACAAAATGGCCCCTAAATAAAACATGGGCTTGGAAAATAGAAAGTGGAGTCGCATGTCCTTGGGAGAGTGACAGCTTCCCCTCGGTTTTATTCCTCCTCCCTCATCTCGCCTTTTTTGCATCCCCTCGCGGAGGCCTAAATGAGTTTTCCCGACACGCATCGAGTGTTCCCGGGCCCTCTGTGCTCAGCCACCCAGAACACGCAGGCGTCAGTAAACAATGAAATCTCCGGGCTGAAATTGAATTTATAACCGCATTACCTGCACAGATAACGTCTCCGAGTGGCGCCGCGATAAGAGCAATGGGATCTGATTTTAAGGTGTTTTATTGGTTCACTTTTTGGAGAAAAAAAAGCCTTCCTTCCAACGCTACTGTGTGATCCACCACACACACACACACACACACACACACACACACACACACACACACACATTGCCGCTCCACACAAACATCAAATCTATTTGTGCTCTTGTTTGTGTGTGTGTGTGTGTGTGTGTGTGTGTGTGTGGGTTTGTGTGTGTATATGTGTATGTGTGCGTGCATTTGTATGTATGCGTGTGTGTGTGTGTGCGCTTGCATCAAGCCTGACTACGAGCATCTTAAGCTGTACACTCTTAAGTGACAGTTGTTGGTTCACGACCACCTACTACCCCTAACCCACCCTACACACACACACACACACACACACACACACACACACACACACACACACACACACACACACAAACACATCCTGTCAGTGTCAGTCAACCTCAGCCCCTCTTCAGCCTGGGGGGTCGGAGACACACAACGGGGGGCAGTATAATCTGCCCCTGGGGCTTGTTAACTGTTCCCTCACTACAGCAACTGGCTGGGATGGACTGGCTGTCTCTGGCTGGGATGGACTGGCTCTCTCTGACTGGGATGGACTGGCTCTCTCTGACTGGGATGGACTGGCTCTCTCTGACTGGGATGGACTGTCTCTCTCTAGCTGGGATGGACTGTCTCTCTCTGACTGGGATGGACTGGCTCTCTCTGACTGGGATGGACTGTCTCTCTCTAGCTGGGATGGACTGGCTCTCTCTGACTGGGATGGACTGTCTCTCTCTGACTGGGATGGACTGTCTCTCTCTAGCTGGGATGGACTGGCTCTCTCTGACTGGGATGGACTGGCTCTCTCTGACTGGGATGGACTGTCTCTCTCTAGCTGGGATGGACTGTCTCTCTCTGACTGGGATGGACTGGCTCTCTCTAGCTGGGATGGACTGTCTCTCTCTGACTGGGATGGACTGGCTCTCTCTAGCTGGGACGGACTGGCTCTCTCTGACTGGGATGGACTGGCTCTCTCTGGCTGGGATGGACTGGCTCTCTCTGGCTGGGATGGACTGGCTCTCTCTGACTGGGATGGACTGGTTCTCTCTGACTGGGATGGACTGGCTCTCTCTGACTGGGATGGACTGGCTCTCTCTGACTGGGATGGACTGTCTCTCTCTAGCTGGGATGGACTGGCTCTCTCTGACTGGGATGGACTGTCTCTCTCTAGCTGGGATGGACTGGTTCTCTCTGACTGGGATGGACTGGCTCTCTCTGACTGGGATGGACTGTCTCTCTCTGACTGGGATGGACTGGCTCTCTCTGGCTGGGATGGACTGGCTCTCTCTGACTGGGATGGACTGGCTCTCTCTGGCTGGGATGGACTGGCTCTCTCTGACTGGGATGGACTGGTTCTCTCTGACTGGGATGGACTGGCTCTCTCTGACTGGGATGGACTGGCTCTCTCTGACTGGGATGGACTGTCTCTCTCTAGCTGGGATGGACTGGCTCTCTCTGACTGGGATGGACTGTCTCTCTCTAGCTGGGATGGACTGGTTCTCTCTGACTGGGATGGACTGGCTCTCTCTGACTGGGATGGACTGTCTCTCTCTGACTGGGATGGACTGGCTCTCTCTGGCTGGGATGGACTGGCTCTCTCTGACTGGGATGGACTGGCTCTCTCTGGCTGGGATGAGGTGGGTCTGACTGGCCCGTCTCCAAATGGATTCTCTTTCTCTCTCCGTGTGTCTTGTCTCTTCTTTCCTTGTTTTTTTGTCTAGCCAATTCAAATCCTCCTTTCCTGCTCCATCTGGCTTTTTTGTCCAGCTGTCATTTGCCGTCCTCCTCCCTGAGCCGGCCTGGCCTTGGTTTGATGGTTTCTGTGGAAGGAGTCGGCAGCGTCTCACATTCGGAAAGCCGGCAAGTCGGTCAGAGAGGTTCATGTTCACTTTTATCTGCACTTTTACCATCAAACAGAACTCGCCAAACTCATTTCCATAATCAGTTCACAACGTTGTGTTTATGCAACAGGAAGTGGCCCTAAAATCGTTTTTTTTTTAAGATTGTCATTGAAAAATAAATCAGTTTTCAAATAGCTTTTTTTTTTTCCTGTCACGAAGGAATCACAGTGATGAGCACAGCACCCGACAATCTCCATCTTATCTCCCAACATATACAAACAGAATTCCTCTTTGGGCCAGAGAGCCCATCAAAGCACTGCAACACGTCTCAGCCCCCATCCCGTCTATCAGGAGCATCTTCGGATGCTAAAGTTCACGTCTTCTAACAAAACAATATTTCTCAGTCAACCTGTTTTCTATGTGTTTATGATTGATGGTCAAAAGCGGCCTCTCTCGTTTCGCATCAAGATGCGTACAGCGACCGTCCGGGGTTCAATACTCATTGCCAAATCAGAGAGATCAGCGTCCCACTCACAAATCCTCAAAGCCTTGCGTCTCCCCACCACCACCACCACCAACCCCACCGCTGTGGGCCCGGGTAATGGCCGATGCCAGCGCCCATATGATGACTGCCAGTTCTGCTGATGCAGACGAAGCGGAGATGCCTCGCGTGACCTTTAGTGAATGCCACATCACATCAGGCCTGCACGTCACCCGCTGACATTATGCCGGGGCATGAAAAGGCTGCCCCCTAGGGCCACACGTGGTGACACACACACACACACACACACACACACACACACACACACACACACACACACACACACACACACACACACACACACACACACACACACACACACACACACACACACACACACACACACACACACACACACACAAACCCCCAGCAACAGAACCTGAGGACGTGGTATAATCCTGATTGACATGAGGAGGATCGTACGGCTATGAATGGGAGGGGTATGCACTAAGCCACCCATGTTTACTTGTCTATTTGTGTGTGTGTGTGTGTGTGTGTGTGTGTAAACTAGATCTGCTCTCCTCTGCGTCTTGGTGCCGATAAAGTGCTGAGACAACTCGCCCCAGCTGGCATCATTAGCCCAATCATCAAACAATTCTCTAAGCACATCAGAAATCCCTCCCTATAAAGCCGTAACAAGCACAGACTCTATATAACCAGTGGATACGCACAGATCAGTGTGTGTGTGTGTGTGTGTGTGTGTGTGTGTGTGTGTGTATGGGGGGGTAGTGAAGTTAACGCTTGGCGGCTAGCATTGAAGCGGTGGGTTGCGTGGGCGGGCCCCTGGCACACTTTCAGACGAGACGGAGGGCTGTAAAAGCTGTTGGCTCCTGCCACACCTGTACCCCACCCTCTCCCGCGGCCTGCTTCCCATTTAAAGGCATCACAGGCAGGATATTAGTCAGGGGTTTTTGCCGTCTGTGAGGTAGAGCGAGCCTCTGAAGCGCAGGGGGGAGAGGGGAAAGTATGCGGGCCGCCGTTTGCTTTTTATTGGGGAAATAATGGCCTATTGAGAGGTGGGGTATTTAATGAGCAACATAATAGGCCCTGTAGTAACACATCTGCTATGAGCAGAGTCATTTCCTCGGCTTTCAAAGGCTGCTGGTCGGGGAGATTTTTTTTTTTTTTTGCTTTTTATTCATCTCTGAACCGGTACACCGGTAATACATAGGCATACATAAAAGACAAATGTGCTTCTGGGCGCAATCCATAAATACATTCAATCCAGAGAACTAGCGACGAATGCACACTTCCTGTCACAGCTTCACCTCAGATGTCTCACCGGCCAATCTGATTTCAGCATCCTCCGCAAATATCCCTCCCACTTTTACAATCAATAGTATTTAATGTATTAAAGACACTCACCACAACGTCGGCAGCCTTTGGCCCTCGTGCAAATCAATGCCTCGTTAGGCCTCTAATGATCATTCATTGACTAATAAGATCTGTATCAACCCCTTGTACCACATTGATTGGCCTTTGGCCTCTCTGATGCTCCATGCACTACGTGGAACCGCCATGCACGGTGGGAAACGGCGGCTACAAGTCCCCAGGAATCAAATGATGAAACAGCTCCTGGTGGGAACGGACAGGAATCCTAACCTCAGATTGACTCATTGTGAGGCACCTCAGGCCAAAGCCCTTTTCTTCTGCCCCACAGATCAATGGACGAAACCCTCCTGACCACAGGTCAATCAATGTGCCGACCGCCCAATTTTCTCTCTCTGTCTCTTTCTTTCTCTTCCTCTCCTAATTCTTTTTCTCAATCTCTCTCTATACCTCTCACTGTGTCATCCTCTCCATTACTTGCAGCAATTTTTCCATCAGGTGTGGCCGCAGCACCGCATGCCTCCGACCAATCATCTTGTTGATGGAGAGTAGACCAGCTAGCCGACATCGTTTCCCTTGACCATCCCACCACACACACACACACACACACACACACACACACACACACACACACACACACACACACACACACACACACACACACACACACACACACACACACACACGTGTGCCCCTAGGACCTGGTGGTCCAAGATCGAAACCCTGCCTTCACTCTGCTGTAACCAATCAATCTGACCCTCATTGAAATGCATGGCTCAATGATCCTTTGTACTGACTTACAGATCTGAGCGACGAGAGCGAGAGAGAGAGCGAGAGAAACATAGAACTGCACTGTCCTCAAGTATATACGTTGATAGTTGGCTATTGATAAGTCACAGTAATGTCAAGTCAAGTCAAGTGAAGTCAAGTTGAGTCAAATCAAGTCAAGTTTATTTGTCTAGCCCAAATTCACAAGGTAGTCCTGAAGTGCTTTACAATCAGTACAATATACAACAGTATATGACGTACGGCACCCTTTATCCTTGGACCCTAAACCTGAATAAGGAAAAATTCCACAAGAAAAATCTTATCTTGAAAAAAAAAATATGGGAGAAACCTCAGGAAGAGCAACACAGAAGGGATCCTTCTTCCAAGACTGACAGACATGCAATAGGTGTCAAATGCACAAAATACACAGAAATAACAGAATTATGATGTAAGATCATAGATTACACAGATGAAGGAAATATAGAATACATACAGTTAATGCATATAATTTAGCAAATGTAAATGTGCTGGGGAATAAACTTGTAACGAGAGTCTGGATACAGGCTAAACAACGCAGGTAAGAAAATCCCAGAAATTTGAATCATTTCATCTGCACACATTTAGTGGGAGAAATGTTTCGTCAGTCTCAGCTGACTGCAGGTATCACCACCCTTAGAAAAAGCAGAGTTGCATAACGACCCAAACCAGCACAGTTGCGTCACAACCAGAACTAGCAATCGGTTTCATATGCAAATTGCCATGACCATTTAGAGTTACAATGGTCTGGTCACATATACTATTCACAGAGGATTGGGGAATCATTGCAATCGTTCCCCAATCCTTTGTGAATTTTGCTCCGTAAGTGGAAAAAGGAGGTCTTGTTGATTTCTCTAATGTGAGATTCAAAAGATAGGGATTAATCAAAAATAACCTCAACATTTTTGGCTGTGGAACTTTGGGAGATCACACAGTTGTCAAGTGAAACTGTTTCTTGGTCATAAAGGTGACTTTGTCTTGCAGGGCCAATAACAAGCATCTCAGTTTTTTTCAGAATTAAGTAGTAAGAAGTTAGTTAACATCCAATTTTTCACCGCAGGCAAACATGCCTCTGGAGTTCTGATATGAGAATGATTGTCTGACTTCACAGGTACGTACAGCTGAGAATAATCAGCAGACATTTATTTCATTAAATTAGTAGCTATAGTTTGCTAATTGAGCGATGAGGTTACAGTATCCTACTGGTGGAAGTGCACGGTCACAATCTGGCCTTCTGGTAGAGAGGATAAAAATTTTGTGGCCTTCTATCATCAAAGTTGCCCATCCCTGACATACACTATCAGAGATGACCTGGCTCAACACATTGACTTATTTAGTTGACTCCAAACCCGCACTGTGTTTAGTAGGTTCTCTGATTGATCCTGATCCCTAGTGTCAAACCTGCTGTAAGCAACTACCTATATTCCTGGACAGAATAGCGGCACCTTCCCCAGCAGGGTGGAGGCTGTCCACTGTCAGCAGGCTGGGTTTGCCCTAGAAAGAGGGTCAGTTATCTAAAAGCCCTGCTCTTTACAGAACCAAGTCGGCCAGTGGCTCAGTGAAGCTAGCCTATTTTGAATCTCATCAGTACCTCTCACGGGCAAAAGACCAGATAGAATTAATCGATGCCAACACATCTTTCTGGGGAGGTCACAAGTCCTGGCAATGTTTTTCTTAGTGATCTCAGATTGTTTCATCCTAACTTCATTGGTGCCAACATGAATAACAATGCATAACAATGAATAACTAGTGTGTGCTTCGTGTGCCTCAGTACCCTGTTTCAGCCTACATGATGCCAGCACCCTAATATTTACTTCAATGTCGGTCGCTCTGGCCCCAGGTAAACAGTGAACAGTGGCTGGCAATACTAATCTCATCCAGAAGGAAAATGGAGTCCCCTATTACTAGCGTGTGTTGCTTAGCAGTGACCGCAGGGGTAGAAGAGGCAGGCTGGCCAACAGGACTACCAACAGGGCTGCCAAGAACAGAAAAAGTTTGCAGTGGGAACGGGTGACTGTTCGGAGGCCTGCTCAAGTGTACTCTTTCCCCGTGGGACAAGGATAAACTCTGCATCATCTACCGAAGAGGCTATGCTAACGCTACCACTAGTAGGCCCAGTGTCAGAGCTGAGATCAAAGCTATCTGGAGTGCACATCTAGTGCAGTGGTTCCCAAAGTGGGGTCCGTGGACCCATAGCCACAGAGTCCACGAAATAATTTCCTATAGGTTATAAAATTGTGCTGTAACTACAGACGGGGACCATTTGCGCCAATAAACAAGCATATTGTGTCCATTACTCCCACCTAGTGGGAGTAAGTGGTATCAACATGATTCAAATTGAAATGTGTTTCTGTTTATCACTTTGAAACCGGTCTGAAGTATTTAGGTTGCACAGTTTTAGAATACAAATAGTTACAGTGGCTTCTAAGAGTAGAAATAGTAGTAAGCATAATCTGTGTTAAGATTATGAGGGGTCCTTGGAAAAGCTTCTCCCATTTAAGGGGTCCGTGGCCCATAAAAGTTCGAGAACCCCTGATCTAGTGTAGTGAGAGAAGAGTGCTCAAGCTCACGGACACATCTTTCTAATAAAGACACCCTAGCTTATCATTATTATTATTTTTACTGTCGAAAAGGACACCACAGTTAGCAAAAGCCATGGCGTCACAGCAGGTGTATTAGCAGTGGATGGCTAAAAGCTAAGCTAACCGCAAGCAGTAGATAACGAAAGGCGAGTAGGAGATACGAGCCATCAGCAAGCAACATGCAAAAACTAAATTTGTTGAGATACACAAAAAAGGCAGAAACAGGAGGAAAAACTTAACAATACGTTAAACGTAATGAAGACAAGGAATAATAATGACGTTGAAGATAATGTAACAGAACCTGGGGTGAGATGTAGTCGATCTCACAGTCGATCCCAAGCAGTCTCACGCAGTGAATCAACGATGTGGACAATAGGCAATTACAAATTGGCTAGACAATGTCACAGATCAGATTAAGGCTACGTTAACACGACAACGGTCTTGCTAAAAACGGAAACGTTTTTCCTCCGCGTTAAAAAAAAAAGTTCCGCATTTAGACGACATCATTTAATTTAGCAGCGATAACAGCACAAACACAGCTCGGTAATCCACCACTGTTGATGTTGTCTTCTTGCTCATGGCTATTTGACTGAAAACGTAATAGTGTGAAGAGGAGCCGTGACGTCACAGTTGCGTTTTCAAAATATTTCACTCTGGAACCCGGTTTCAAAAGTTTGCATTGCCGTGTTGTCGTGTGAACGAACGGCCAAAATGCAACAATACTTGACCGTTTTGTATTGAAAACGCTGCCTTGTAAACGGCCCTTAACAAATTTGGCTTGAGAACATCTATGGAACAAGGTGGGCCTGAAAAAGTAGTGTTTAAGGCAGGGGTGGGTAAGCTTATCAAGAAGGGCCGCCCCGCCCTCTCTACTCCTTCGTCGTCTTCGTCTTCTTGGTGTTTATTGGCGGTTGGCAAACAACGAATTGGCGCATTACCGCCACCAGCTGGTATGGAGTGTGGCTCAGAATGTCTTATTTACGCTACCCCACCCCCAAAAAATAAACAAACAAACAAAACCTCAGATTTTCTTAATGTAGCAAACTTGGGGGGCAGCCGGAAACCGCCACAACCGGGACCCGAACCCGGTTCTCCCACACCACGGGCGACTACGCTAACCAGTCAACTAAAGGGTCCGATCTGTCAGAAAAGGGCTAGCGAGTCTATTTATCCATGCACGTTACACTATCCCCCTCCTTTGGGGAGCGCGTCCCCGCGCTTCAGCATGTCAGTTCCCTCACGCCTCTGGGCGCAGGCGCCTCCGATGGCCTCACAGTTTCGCCATCCCACTTCTGACACCAATGTAGCGAATTCGGGGGGCAGCCCGGGAACCACCGCAGCCAGGACGCGAACCCGTGTCTCCCGCACCACGGGCAACAACGTTAACCAGTCGACTAAAGGGTCCTTTAGTCCCTTTCTGGATAAGCTTGCCCACCCCTGGTTTGTGTTATACCTTCCCCGTACGAGAGTACACGGGCGTCCGCTAGGGTCTGCATGGCATGACTTTTCTCACTACTCAGTCGTCGCATGGCCGGGTGGAGCAACGACCGGGACGGCTCGGAAGAGTGGGGTAATTGGCCGGATGCAATTGCAAAGAAAAAGGGAGAACCACACCCCCCCCAAAAATGCCCGCACCCAGCTGTCCGCGTGCACGCCAGATTAAAAGTACTATGTGTCCATACTTGTCCGTGTACACGTCCCCTCGAGAGTATATTACAGCTGTAAGTCTTTCTTGAATGAAGTGAGCGAAATAATGGGAACTAAAGTGTAGTAGAATAGTTCTCCATCCTGAAGTGAGATATCATAACTCTGAAAACTGTCACCCGTTCTGGAGAAAATGGCACCTGACAGCAGAGCCCATTTAAGGAGTCTCACTTTTAATGAGTTAATGAATCCAAGTTAGAATCACTTTCCTTCCATTTTTTTTCCTCATCAATATTACTCAGAATGGAATAACCAACCCAGATAGCACCCGGATGTGGGACACTTCAGGCAATGATGCGGCACTGATGGTCTTCTTCTGGCCCTGACAAGATGGACGTGAGCCTGAAGTGGCCCACACGTATAATAGCAAATATGGCCCAAATATGTCAAATCAAATGTGGGCCTTTTCTGGCAAAGATGCGGTGCTCTCGGCAACATGTAATCTGGATCTGACCCTGAAGTGGCCCGTGTGGTAAATGGTGAATATGGCCCAAATATCACAAAACAAATAGGGGGCACTTTTGGCAAATATGTGGCACATGTGGCAATGATATGGCTTGGTTCTGGCCCAGATCTGGCAAACAGGAGCGGACCGCTCAGGTGCCATCATTCCACATGTTATGTGGGCTGGATGAAAGTGTCGGGTGTGGGACGTGTCCGAGCCACAGCAATTTTGCTATCTGGGAAGCTTCGACCCGCCCCCCCATCAAATTGGAAAGACAGATCAAGATCATAAGCTGACAACTACGACAGGTTGTACTCTGGATACTCCGGACAGTGAAATTGCAAATCCAGAGCTGACATGCTCTTATAGCGGCTGGCTGTCAGTCAAAGTCAGTACCGGTTTTATTGGATTAACAATCCAGCGACATGGGCAAACGGGATCAAGCCACTCACCAGCTCCCTGTCAGGCGTTCAGATGACATCAACCTGCACTGATGCAGCAGATGAAAACACACAGAGACAATCCATATTTCTGACCATTAGGTCTGGATCCTCTCCGAGCCACGCTGAGAAAAGGACAACTTGACATGCTGAGATTTTTTACTTCACCTATTCTTTTACCACTTCAATAGTAGAAGTTTTAACTTTAAATAATATACGGTGCAGTGGTCCTGTGATGGACTGGCGGCCTGTCCAGGTTGTTGCCCCGCCTGCCGCCCAATGACTGCTGGGATAGGCTCCAGCATCCCCGCAACCCTGACAGCAGGTTAAGCAGTCTGGATAATGGATGGATGGATGGATGGATGGATGGATGACGCAGTGGTTAACACGATCGCCTCACAGCAAGAAGGTTTTGGGTTCGAGCCCCGGGGTAGTCCAACCTTGGCGGAGGGGTCGTCCCGGGTCGTCCTCTGTGTGAAGTTTGCATGTTCTCTCCGTGTCTGCGTGGGTTTCCTCCGGGTGCTCTGGTTTCCTCCCACAGTCCAAAGACATGTAGGTCAGGTGAATCGGCCGTACTAAATTGTCCCTAGGTATGAATGTGTGTGTGTGTGTGTGTGTGTGTGTGTGTGTGTGTGTGTGTGTGTGTGTGTGTGTGTGTGTGTGTGTGTGTGTGTGTGTGTGTGCTGGCCCTGTGTGATGGCCTGGTGGCTTGTCAAAGGTGTCTCCCCGCCTGCCGCCCAATGACTGCTGGGATAGGCTCCAACATCCCCGTGACCCTGAGAGCAGGATAAGCGGTTTGGATAATGGATGGATGGATGTCCGTGCAGTATGTTTCTAAGGAGGCACGCGTTCTCTGTCAAGCAGTTTTACATGAACTGAAATTCAGTGTTGAAGTTTCCCAGAAAACAGACTATCGTAGAGCGACAACATCTTAGCATGTTGAATATATTGTATTATTTACTGTAACTTACAGGTGTGGTATAACCGTATAATATTTAAAGTGAATTTCCTAGATTTGTGTGCATTTATTGTAGTATACATTTCTTTTAGTGAAGAAAAGTAGTAACCCTGTTACGTTGTACAGCATTAACCATACTGGATTGGTTTCATGGCCTCATGTGGCCTGGCCTAGTCCTCATTGGAGTCATAATTTGTTGGGCTGTTAATTCAAAACTACAGTCTCTCTCTCTCTCTCTCTCTCTCTCTCTCTCTCTCTCTCTCTCTCTCTCTCTCTCTCTCTCTCTCTCTCTCTCACACACACACACACACACACTGTGTCTGGGTGTGCGTGTGCATGTGTATGTGTGTGTGTGTCTGTTGTGTGTGCGTGCGTGCATGTGACTTGAGGTGACTTGAAGAAGCTAATAGACAAATCAAAGCCCCCTCGTTAAACAGTAATTAGATTGGCCCTCAAAATACGGATCACTATTACCCAGCTCACTGGCATTCTCCCTCTTTAGCTCTCTCTCTCCCTTTTTCTCTCTCTCTCTTTTATTAGTCCAGCCTTCTCTCTGACCCTGTTTACGCTTGGTTTTAAAATGCGTTTTGGGCGATCGGATCGCAATTGGACAGCAAGACACATCGTCGTTTACACCTGTGTCTATCATGCGTCTCCAAATGCGCCCTGCTGACCACTTGTGATCAGATTTCGTTACTCCAGAGAAGAAGATTTCCTGTTAAGTCCTTGTCGGGGACGCATCAGGACGCATTAGCGTTTACACTACAAAAGTTGTGTGGTCAAATGCGTCCCAGACCAGCTCGGCAAGTGGTTTGAGTAACCGGTTCACAAAACGTTTTGGTGGTCGATTACACTTGTATTTAGTGCTGTCCACTTGTGAGCCGATCGCAAAACAACGCATTTTAAAACCAAGTGTAAACGGGGTCTCTGTTCCTCTGTTAGCGGTTAGTAAAGGGTAAATGGGAGGCTCGTCTGGTTGCTCCCTAAACAAACCGGGACAAACAGTTTGGAGCAGAAACACACCACAGGGTTTATACTGAGTTCTGCAAAAGCTAACTACTACGAGCAAATACTAGTACTAGCACTTTGTTATACGTACACACACACACACACACACACACACACACACACACACACACACACAGTCACTGACACACCTATGGACAAGTCAGTCTGCAATTAATAAAGATAATTAACCTAAATATCATCAGTTTTGGTGGTTTGCTATCATATGATGGTCACAATAGTTCATTTTCAATCCCAGACTTCCATTTGAAATATGCAGGAGGGTGGCAGGAAGTATTCACGTGCAGTTCACAATTTCGACGGTCGCAGATTTTGCTGTAACACCAGCAAGATATTTCAGTGGTACTGTGTGTATTTTGGAGAGAGAGGCTATCAACATAAATAACACCGACCAAAACCCTCAAATCTTGTGAGGAGATTTAAGATCTGGGAGAGGTATTGAATTTTTGAAATACAGAATATATCTGAGCTGCTGAAATTGGGCCCTGTGATGGACTGGTGGTCTGTTCAGGGTGTCTCCCTGCCTGCTGCCCAGTGACTGCTGGGATAGGCTCCAGCATCCCCGCGACCCCGATTGGGATAAGCGGCTTGGATAATGAATGGATGGATGGATGAAGGCTGGGCAACAACATACCAAACTATAGCAAACAATTAATCAAACATAATTCTAATTAAATGTTGAATAATGTTTAGCTTTGTAGTGTAGTATGGAAGTTGGGAGAAAACAGATACGAACAACTTCTTTCTTTGACCACACAAACGCATGTACTGTTTATTTTTCATTTCACAGCCTGTGTGGAGCGCTTCGTGGAACTTCGAGCCAGCCTCGTACAATATTTTGAGAGCACTGCAAATGGAATCGAGGGTTCTGTTCGCTATCGAGAAAGTTGTGGTACATTGGGTGACATGCTGCAGAATCCCACATTCATTCTGTACTTCCTGTTTCTTAACTGGAGTTTGCCACTGCTGGCTAGAATGAACGAGGCACTACAGAAGGAGAACGTGAGTTTGTACTCTGCCTATAATAACATCCAGAAATACACGCGTGTAATTCTGAACCCATTCCTGTTTAACGATGACACCTCATTTATTGATCCGAGGTACTTGAAAATTCCAAACGAGCGTTTGAACGAATTCATTGACGAATGCAAATGTGAACACTGCCTCTCAGATTCAGAGATACTGAACTTCAACATCACGTTAGTCAACTACACAAAGAGGCTACGAAGTGCCTTCCGGACAAGATTCCCAGAAAGAGAATTGGTCAAACAAATGCTTTTTCCTGATCCCCTGAACCCAGAGAGTGATACATCACGCAGAGGTTCGCAAAACATGTCTGTTCCCGAACTGCAGTCACAGTACCTCGTCTTTTGCAAAGATGATGGCATAAAGACGTTATTCTTGTCTGACCGATGCAACAGTGACATTGTCAAATTCTGGTGCCATCTGTTTGAGAACAGTGAGCTGAGCAAACTTGCAATACTCCTGCTCACATTAAGCCGGGACACCTGCAGCTGTGAGCCAGGTTTCAGTCTTATGAACGCTATTAAATCTCAAACATGAAATAGACTTGGAGCATGCCGCATTAATGCCTGTCTCAGGGTTACCACCTGCCCATATGCAACGGCTGACTTTCCAGTCTCTAACTTTTCATCATAACAAGGTAGGGCACTGTTGTTTAACGTTAGAAATACTATCATTTTAAAATCATGTAGCATATTAAAATATGTACTATGGCACATTGCGAGGTCTAGCGTGCAATTATGTGTTTCTGGTAATATTTGACCACTTCAAATTTTATATGTCCGTGGTAAAAAAAATTGCATTTTCACCAAAAAGTCTGTCCCAAGCCGACACGGTGGTGACCCCTGGACATAGACAATTCAGAGAGGGTCGACGGTAATGTAAGAAAAAGACATCGTGTGATGAGCCTTGTATTTTGTTGAATTTATCGTGAGGATAAGCAGTTCTACCATCCTGGACCCATACCAACATGTTTTCAGCTCAATTAAACTATTAAAAAAATTATGTTCAGTCAAGACCTATTTGATCAGTCTCCATTATTTATGATAAAAGCAGGAAGGGATGGTGCTACTGTGCGTATACAGACGCACGAACGCACATGGTGCACAGGCATTAACACACTCTCTCTCTCTCTCTCACTCTCTCTCTCTCTCTCTCTCTCTCTCTCTCTCTCTCTCTCTCTCTCCTCAACACACCTGTCCCACATGCACCTTATGGGAGCGCAGGTGCGAGGCGGAAGTCTTGCTAATGGGGAGCAGCGCAGCGTGGGGGCAGGCTGAGACATCCTGACAGCGTTCCTCCTCTTTTCTGTCTCATCACAGAGTGATCATTACCGATAAGACGCTCCCCCAGATAACATCTGATACTGTCAGAAGCACCATTTCTACCACTATTGGTGGGAGAGGACCGCAACCCCCCCCCCCCCGTACGCTCTGTGATGTTCACCTGTGTTTGGGTTTAGTCACACATCCCGTAGGGTGTTATTGTGTCTGGATGAATATTAAAAAAAAGGACAAAAAAATAAAAACAAAGAAATAAAAAGCGTTACAGAGAATGATAGGGGTCTTATCCACACAGATTACACACAAAGATACAGACGTTATCTCCAAAACAAAAACCACACCAACATTAAAGAAATGGGAATCGGTGTGCTTGGAAAAACCTCTCACTATTGCTGTTTTGTAACCATTCCCACATATATAGCATATGGAAGATGACAGGGAACTGCTGTGGGAAACTTGTTTAATGTTTAATATCTACAACAAAACAACAGACTAAAAGAAGGCAGATACAAATACTCATTCATTCCCACTGCAATCATATTAGTTACCAGAGACCTTTGAGGAATTCGTTCCCCCCCTTTTTTTTATTTGATATTTTTATTAGGAAATATGGGGCATGAGAAGACAAAACTGTCAGTTTAACAATGAGAATCAAAGTTAAAACATAGCTACTTAATATTATGATATAATAATAATAATATAATGTAATTGAATTATATTAATATATTAAACTATATTAATAGGTATTTAATTAATTAAATTAATGATAAATTAATATGTTTTAATGTAATATTCATATAATTAAATTATATTAATAATGTTTATATTAATTAATATAATAATAGTAATATAATCAAAGTACTGTGCATCTCAATGGATAAAAAAACAAGCCATATTTTCTTCCTTTTTAAAGGTGTTTTCATATTATACAAAGTTCAAACGCACCGAACAAAGAAAAGCAAAACAAAACAAACTAGAAATAAGTAAGTGAATTAATTAATTAGTTGATTGAAACAGACAAACAAATAAGAGTGGGGAAAGGAGGTGGGCGGGGGGTGTCTGTCAATCAGAAGAAAGATTGAAGAGAGTTGAAGAACGTCAAAAAAAGATTCCCACTTATTATAGAACTTATCAGCTCTCACAAAATATTAAATCTTCTCTAGCTTTAGAACGGACATGATATCACTGAGCCACTGACTGCTGGAGGGAACTTTGGTTGACTTGCAGTGAAGAAGAAGAAGATGGCATCTTGCCAGTTAGGAAGTGAAAGCTAGAATATGTAATTGTTTGGAAGTATATTGGTGGTACTCTTCTGGGAGCCCAAATATGGAAACATGGGAGAGACATTTATAGTGGTCGAAAAGTATTTTTGACACAGTATCGAAGTAGTTCTGCCAAAAGCAAGATAATAATGGGCAAGAATAGAACATATGGGTCAGACTAGAGGATGAAGCGTGACATTTGTCACAGCTGTCAGTAATATTTGGATAAATTTATGACAATCTAGCTTTGGAAAAATTAATCCTAAACAATACCTTGAACTGTATGAGTGTGAGACGAGCACAAGTTGAGCTCATGTGAATTTTGTTAATTGCACCGTCCCACCAGTTGTCCTCCAGGTTCAACCCCAGCTCATGCTCCCAGGCAGCCTTGACTTTGGTAGCTTGTGAACTGTCATAGGACAGGAGTTTGTTATAAATCTTTGACATGAGTGACTTTTCAAGGGAGTCGGAGCTGGGAAACTTATCCTACAGTTGAGTCGGAGGTGGGGAAGGAAAAGTTGGAAGCAAAGTTTTAACGCAGTGTCTTATTTGAAAATATTGAGAGATGAGAATGTGGGATATGAAATTCGCTTGATATATCTGCAAAGCTATGAAAAATAGCATCCTTGTACAGGTCCTGAAAAATTTTCAGACCTTTATCATGCCATACAGAAAAGGTGGGATCTGTAAACATGGGATGAAATAAATGATTCCTCAGTAAGGGAGCTGAGGTAGATGCTGAAATAAATTTAAAATGCCTCCTGAATTGGTATCAGTTTTTGAGAGTAGATCTTACCACTTGGTTATTTGTAAAGCCAGAGGGGTTGGTTGGACTAGAAGAGGTAAGTAAGCTATTACGGAAGATGAAACACAAGACAATGCCTCTAACTTACACCATGGCAGATCCGTTGATTTAAACCAAAATGAAATTTTGTGGCTGTGTGCCGCCAAATACTACAGTTGGAAATTTGGAAGAGAATTCCACGCCCAATCATGACATCCCAGTAACAATGGGAGAGGGCATTCGAAAGATTGACAAGGGCTCTATTACTAGCGCAAACAATAGGGGGGATAAGGGACAACCCTACAGGTGCCACGAGACAAAGTGAAAAAACTGGACTGAATGCCATTGGTGGAGATACTAGCTTGTGTAGATGTATGAAGTAGGCGTATCCAGGAAATAAATACATTTCCCAGCCTGAATTTACTTAATATAGTAAACAAGTAATCCCATTCAACCCTGTCGAATGCTTTTTCAGCAATCGACTGAGCTCACTGCTTCCGGGGTCGTTGTAGTAGTTATACAGTAAATAATATTTAACAGGGTACGGACATTATAGAACATCTTGTGCCTCTTTATAAATCCAGTTTGTTCATCTGAAACAATAGTTGGGAGGATATTTTCCAAGCAATGGGCCAAAGCCTTAGCTAGGATCTTAGCATCCACATTTATTAAGGAGAGAGGTCTGTAAGAGCTACAGAGATTTGGGTCTTTGTCTTTTTTTCAGAAGCAGACTCATGGAGGCTTGTCTTAAAGTAGGAGGGAGAGAGCCTTCTTGTAGCGATTCCTTATATACAGAATGCAAAAATGGGGCCAAATTAGTCTGAAATCTTTTTAAAAAAATTCAATTAGAAATCCGTCGGGGCCAGGAGCTTTATTGTTTTGCATGCCATTCATAGCGAGGGTGATTTCGTCTACAGTTAATGGTGAACCGAGTTCTTTAGCAACTTCAGACTATCTAAGAAAGAATTCATTTTGGTGATGTCAGATATCTGTGTTACCTGTATGCTCCATGTCATGGTTTTATGCTGCAAACTGAACTGAAGTGAACTGTATTGAACTGAAGTGAAGTGAACTGTATTGAACTGAACTGAACTGAGTGGAACTGAACTAAACAGACTGCTTCAAAAAGGACGTGTGAATAATACTTCATGTCTGACTTCACAGTTTGAGAGAACGGTCAGATTTACTGCATCAGGATGAAGCCAATTGAATTAAATAAATCAGGGCTCTAACGTTTTCCTGTAAATGTCCTCAAGAAAGACCAGAGACCTCCATGTGCAGTGGCTGGTTTCATGTTCAAATGTTAACCCGTATTCTGAGCGAGGAGACGAAGGTGTCAAGAGTAAAACCTGTGACTTGACATTTTCTAATTAGGACAGCCTTTACTGAAATTACTGATTTAGGAAAAATGAAAATAAAAATAGGAGCCAGTCCTTTCTACTCACTTCTAGGAAAGAAGGACAAAGCAGTATCTACATCTAAAATAAAGCAAACAAAGGAACATTGGAGGAGTCTTAGAACAATAATTAAGAGAATCAATATGGGTTTTTGATCTCACAAGTAAATAGTTGTAATGGCCTGTCACATCTGTAGAGCAAATCAGTTTGTTGGTGCATTGCTTGATAAATGCAGCCCGTTGTGTGGTTTGGTCATGGTGTTGTCAAGAAAGGTCTGCGGTGAATAATGTATTGGCTCTGTCTGTATCGATATTTGTCTGCTATTTATATTTCTGATCTGATCGGCAACGTGTAGTCTCTGCTCACCTCTTTCTTTTGGTACCCACCTCTCCATTTTTAATTTGATTTTTTCTCATTGTTTTAATTGTGTTTTATAAGTTTAGTTATACTAGTTTTGTATGCCGCTGTCTCGGCCAGGTTTCCCTTGCAAAAGAGATTCTGAATTCTGAATCTCATGTGGATTTCCTGGGTAAACAGAAGTTAAATTAGAAAAAAATAAAATAAAACAAAACAAGTTCAGCAGAGTGTTTGCTTTTTGTAAATGTCATTTTGACATCTTATTACCAGGATGACTGAGATGAATCCTGAGTCGTAATGCTACGACCTTCACTCACGGTGGACTGGGAAATCCCTGTGACTGACGCTTCCTATTGTGCGGTGGTGGTGTAGCACGGCGCCCCACCCCGCCATGTATCCCTGGTGAGGGCATCCCGGTGTGAAGCCCCGTCATTACGCCTCTTGTCAGTGAACACAGGGGAACAAAGAGGCCATGTCTGTGGTTGTAGATCTTCTCCTCTCTGTCCTGTTTGAACGGGCGTCGACGCAGGGTGTTTTGTGGCGCCGCTGAAAGTTCAGCCAGCTCTACTTGACTGACTAGGAGCCCTTTTAGCAAAAGCTAATGAGAGTGGATCTTCGCCAGGGCCATTTTCCCCAGCCCAAGTAATGGTACACTGTGTCAGCCACAGTGTACCACTGTGTCAGCCCACCCAGACAGTGTACTTTAATTAGGGCTGCTGTACAATTCAAACGAAATGCTGTTGGGAGGGTCAGATAATGTCAAATAATGTCAAAGAGCTCCTTTCAGCCCTTTGGATCGAGGAGTTCAAGCCCATTCTCATCCCACCACGTCATGTATTGATGCTGTTGACCATTACCCACCGTTAACCCTAAACTTAACCCCTACCTAACCTGTATGTCATTCATTTTCATCGATGAGGCCAGAGGTTTAACACCAGCATCTATGTAACACCTGCATCTCTATACAGACACTGAACAGTACCTTACACATCATACATCGACGCTTTGGCAACAGTGTCGATACACAATGCTGTGGGATGAGAATGTGTTGGGAGTTGTACCCATCCATCCATTACCCAAACCGCTTATCCTGCTCTCAGGGCCACGGGGATGCTGGAGCCTATCCCAGCAGTCACTGGGCAGCAGGCGGGGAGACACCTTGGACAGGTCACCGGGCCATCACAGGGAGTCACAGGAGTTGTACCCTTCAAACATTTTTCTAACTTTACGAAACCAACATTTCGACACCAACGCCCACATTCCACACTGATTGGCTGGGACTGTCAAGGTGTGAAAATGGGCGGAGCTTGTTGGTCTGTAAAGTCTAGTCTATGGGTCTTCCCACAACTGAGTTCTGCCGCCGCGTTGGCAGCTCACCACTAACCCGTATGTGTTTGACTCTGTCCCGCAGTTACAAAGACTTCCTGCTTATAACCTCGCCCCTTACTATGACAGACCCCCGATAGCATCCGGATGTGGGCCACTTCAGGCAATGATGCGGCACTGATGGCCTTTTTCTGGCCCTGACAAAATGGATGTGCGCCTGAAGTGGCCCACATGTATAATAGCAAATATGGCCCAAATATGTCAAATCAAATGTGGGCCTTTTCTGGCAAAGATGCGGTGCTCTCGGCAACAAGCAATCTGGATCTGACCCTGAAGTGGCCCGTGTGGTAAATGGTGAATATGGCCCAAATATCACAAAACAAATATGGGCCACTTTTGGCAAATATGTGGCACATGTGGCAATGCTATGGCTTGGTTCTGGCCCAGATCTGGCAAACAGGAGCGGACCCCCCAAGTGCCATCATTCCACGCGTTATGTGGGCCAGATGAAGTGTCAGGTGTGGGACGGGTCCGGGCCACAGCAATTTTGCTATCTGGGCCAGCTTCTCTCCCCATCTTCAACTTTAGCTGTTTTGGAGAAGACTTTGTAGGTGTCTGTGGCCGAAATGACCTGTCCAGTGTGGGCTTTGGAAACCTGTTCCAGTCAGCAGTCTACATCAAATTGTACACATTTAAAAGGATAGATAGATAGATAGATAGATAGATAGATAGATAGATAGATAGATAGATAGATAGATAGATAGATAGATAGATAGATAGATAGATAGATAGATAAAATTATATGTGATACTCTTGGTTATGCTTGCATAAAGTTGAAAGATAACACGATGTAATTCAGTATAGTCATTTAGGAGAAACGTCCTGGATTTAAATCCGGGCAAAGGCCCACACCTCCTCTTTTCTGTCATTCTCTAATACTACATCTAAATAAGACAAAAAGACTGCCCCCCCTTGTCTGTTAACAAGACAATGAGTCAAAAGTTTATTTTTTTGCTAATGTATTTTTTCTTTTCTTTTTTAAGTCTGTTGAGATTTCATACCAGTTGATAAATATGAGGAACAAAAGAATATGCTTCCAGCTGCTGACATGAGTGCATTAATTAGTATGTATTATTAAACAATGCACCAGCCAAAAGCACCATCTTCAGCTCACTGTAATAATCCAAACTATTGTTTATTTAACAAATGTGTCCCACATGTTAAACACAACAGATTTCTGACTTGTTTTTGTATCATGAATGTGTCTCTCTGAACTTAAGTGTAATCTTGAGGTGCAGTTGTCTGTTTTAATCTCTTATGTAAAAGCCAGCCACTGTGTGTGTGTGTGTGTGTGTGTGTGTGTGTGTGTGTGTGTGTGTGTGTGTGTGTGTGTGTGTGTGTGTGTGTGTGTGTGTCCTGCAGG